>NC_067423.1:17701664-18001664 GCF_009764475.1 Pristis pectinata
TGATCCCATCTCCACCCAACTGGTCAAAAGCATTTCTCATCAGATCTGCCAATTCATTTCTAAGCAAATACACAGCTCACACGTGCCACAAGATTAGCACTAACCTATACTAATCATAATGTCAAGACAACTTCCTCACCTTAAGATTTCGCAATTTAAGACGTCCCTTTGAAACATTGAAGAATGTGTCTTCCTGCATTATTAAAATGCCCTCTGATTTGCTTAGTCTTTTAGCATTTTCAATAAGCTGACCCCAATCATGGACAGCAGCTTTGACCTCCACATTTTTCGGCATTATCAACTGAAACACAAAACACACACTCAGGAATGAAACCTGCCGTGCCTCTTCAATTCAGCTTTCTTTGCACAGTGTTTGAGTCCTTTGATTTTCCTGCGGCATGATTTCTGTTGCTGCTTAGGAGCCAGATTAATGGAACTTAATTTTGAGGAGAAGATGGCAGTACACAATTCCTTTTCACATGGGTTAACTGTTGTACTTATCACCTCATCTCAACAGAATGAGTTTTGGATCAATAACAAGGACAACCAAGACAGAGATCTGCTACACACTTGTATGTGGACAAAGACAATGCCTACTCATATGTTAACCACACATAGACACACTCCTTCCACACACAGGCAAATGAACACAAGCACACACATTCTTGCCCAAACCATCCTCTTCATTCATTTTCCTAAGTGTCCTTTTCCTTGCCCCTCTTCGATTGTCATTATTTCTAACTCACAGATTATGATAAAAGACTCTAATAAAGGTTGAAACATCATTTCCTCTCAATGGCTTTGCCTAGTCATATTGATTTCTGTTTTTTATTAAGAAAACCACAATGAAAGAACTCAGGTCAGGCAGCATCTATGGAAAGAGAAACAGTTAATGTTCCAGGTCCAAAACCCTTCATCAGAACTGAGAAAAAGAAATAAGTTAGTCTAGGTAGGAGAGAAGACAGGGTGATGGGTGGAATACAATTTCTTTAATAAATTGAAGTAATGTGGCAGTTAAGGGCCAGTCCCACTTACATCAAAGACGCTTTGAACCCCCTTGGTCATTTCAATATTTGCCAGTTTTCTGGTCCCAAATGGTTAATTTGCACCATGGATATACACTCTCTCTATACCTCTATCCTACATGAAAAGGGTCCGAGAACATTCTTCTTCAAACGAGAGGCCTAACCAGTTCCCTGCACCAATACACTAATTTGCCTGGCTGAACTTATCCTCACATTAAACAACTTTGGCAATTCCACTCACTTTCTCTAGATCAATTGTATAGCTATGGGCACTCACATGGTATGAAGCTCTGCTTATCTTCTTTATGGGATGTATGGAACAGCCTTTGCTTCAGTCCTACTTGAGCCCACTTCCCTGATTCTTTTTCCTGGTACATCAACAACTACATCCAAGCTGTTCCTGCAGTTCAAATTTCATCACTTTTGTCGCCAATTTCCTGCTCTAACCTTCACATGGTCCATCTCTGACCATGTGAAGGTTAGAGCAGGAAATTGGCAACATCTCTTTTTGTATCTTCCATTTCCCTTTCTGGATCTCTCCACTTCTACCTTGAGGGATAGCCTAGCCAACAACATCCACTACAAGCCCAGATAGCCCCATAGCTACCTTGATAATGCTTCATCCCATCCTATCTCCATACAAGGACTCCATTCAATTCTCATGTCACATTTGATGATGAGACATTCAGCAGAGGTGTTTCTGAAAAATCTTTTTCCTTAATCATAGCTTTCCCTTTACCTGATTGAACAAAGCCCTCAACTACATCTCAGCTATTTCCCAAATCTCCATTTTAACCACTTCTCCTGGAAAGAGCAAAAGCAGTACCACTGGGCCTTACATTTCACCCCACCAGCCTCCCCATTCAGCAGACCACCCCTCACAATTTCCACCACTGGACACATATTTCCTTCCCAGCACTTTAAAAGGATTGCTTCTTTCACTCTTCCCTTTACCAATTTTCCATCCCCACCTATCATTCCCTGTCATAAGGCACTTTTCCATGAAATCACAGGTGTAACACCTCTTTTTGTATCTGCCAGGGACAGAAACAATCATTCTGGATGAAGCAACAAATCACTTGCACTTCTTCCAATCTGGTGTTCAAAATGTGGCCTCTTCTACATCAGAGAAACCAAACACAGATTGGGTGATTGTTTTGTAACGTATTTGTGCTCAGTCCCTAGGAGTGACCCCAAGCTTTCAGATGTATGCCACAATAATTCACCATCCCAAACTTACCTGTTTGTGGCTTCCTGCATGTTTATAACAAAGCCAAACTTAAGCTTGAGGAATAATACCTCATCTTTCATTTGGGCACTTCACAGTCTGTAGGACTCAGTATTGAATTATCCAGCTTTAGATAACTCACTCTTTTTGAGTGAGGACTGGCCATTTTGACTTGCCGTCTTTTTTATGCATAATTGCTCGGCATGTTCCAGTAGGCCACACTGTACAACATCACACAGACTATACAACATTAGCAGCACATTACACAAAGAAGCGACCAGATTATTTTACTTTATCATAGAAGTTTCCCTTGTTTCACTCATAGTCCTGTCCCACCTTCTACCTAAACTAACCCGGTTCTCTTTAGTGGTATTTATGATAACAACTGGTCTTCATTAAATGTGAAGTTTTATAACCTTCTTTTCCAGAATATCAGCCTTGATATTTGCCATAACACAGCGAGTTTAGTCTACCTCGTAAACTGCCCGTAATATTTGAAAAACAAAACAAATCCATAAGATATTGAAGCAGTGTGCCAGCGGGTCAGGCAGGACCTGCGGAGACAGTGGGCGACGTTAGGGGTCGTGTCCCAGCCGAGATGCCAGCAGCTACTGTCATTTGTCTACAAAACAATGCTCGTCTCAAACATAACAGAAGAGCGCTGGAAATGTGAGATAAAAAATGGAAACGCTCAGCACGCCAAATAGCATCTAAGATCAGAAAAAGTGTCGCTAACCCACATGTACCCGGGAGAAAGGTATTTAACAGTCCGCTCACCTCCAGGCCTAACCCTCATTTACCTTCTCCCTCCCTCGCAGCCCATCACGATTTCGCGCCCTTTTCATTCTCACACTCCATTTGTCAACCACCTTGCCAATCACCAGATGACCCCGCCCAACAGACCAATCACCGGATGACCCCGACTGACAGGCCAATCCTGGAGCTGGACTTTTCCTTCTTGCGCTATTGCCAATCAAAAGGGGGAAAAAAATCCTTCGGTCCTCACTGTTGATTGGTTCATTTTCCTGTTAATTACGCGGACGTGCCCATTCCTTCACTTTTCTGTACCAATCAGATCACACTATTGTTCTCCTTCGATGCTATTGGCCAAAACAAACCGCCCATCAATGATCGCCACGCTCCGTCCAACATCATCCGCACCAAATCTTGCGATCGGAGTTGCTGTACTTGATTGGCTGAAAATTGGTGTCAATCAATTGGCGCACTGGAAACCCCCGCCGTAACGGGACATGCTCAGACGTAGGCGACTCCTGATTGGTGGACGGTATCTGTCAATTAGTTGCGTGTCTCCGCCTCTGGCCGGTCCGACTGGTTTTGTGCAGAGGAAGCGGGGGGGTGGGGGCCATGCGCTCGCTGGAGCGGTTGAATTGGGAACGGGCTCTGGGCAGAGAGTGGCCTGAGGTGTAAAATTCCTGCTTGTGGGTTCAGCGCGCCGATCACACCATCTGCTGTGGACTGTATGCTCCTTGTCCCCGCCTGCGGGTCAGAAGCCCTTTACAGGAGGCTGAGCCTATAAGGTGCAGACTTCAACTCGACTGTCAGTGGGTTAATGTTCCAAGGGGGCTGTTGTCAGTCAGACACCGTTAAACGTTGGGACTGGTATCAGTGAACCCTGATTTAATATTTTATCATTTTTTTACACATACTCGTCGGCTCCCTGACAGTGGAGAGAAAATGGAGGCTAAAGCTTTATGTAAAGGAGACGGTGCCTGCAACGCAGTGGCCCCGGAGCCTCATCGGCTACGCAGTATTGGGACCAGGGAGCACCCCAGGAACCCCAACCTTCGAGGGGAGAAACCCAACATCAGCGAGGAGGAGTACGAGGATTCCGAGGCCGAGCAGTATAGGGATGGCCGGAGCGAGGAGGTGAACTGGGAAGCCAAGGTCCAAGCGTATGCCTGGTGCAAGGAGTTTCTTGCTGGGTCCTGGAAGTTGATTACTGTGGATGAGTTTCAGATCTCAATCGTCAGGTAGGAGCAAACCTACTAACGCCTTCTCTGGCGTTTATATCGGCCGCTTAATACAGCAAGCCTCCAGCGCATTTCCAAAAATGAGGATGGAAATAATCAGCAAGGAGTAAAGACGTTTAGAGTAATACTAATCGCTGTCACTCAGTTTAAACTAATCGGGATCAGTGCTGGGCCAAAACAATGTTACTGACTTAGTTGAAAGGACGGGGTGTATCATATCCTGACTTAGTGATGATACAAAACCGGTGGGAAAACAAATTAAGGACGAAGGCGGGAGTCTACGAAGGAATGTAGATAGTGAGTGTGGATGACTACATATATGCATAACAAAGTTAGCATACAAGTACAGCATACAAGATCGTGGCCTTTATTGCAAGAGGGATGGAATGTAAATATAATGCAGTCTTACCACAACAGTTTAGTGTTTAGGTGAGACCACACCTAGAGGACCCTGTACTGTTTTGATCTACTTAAGGATTCACTTGAATTGGCAGTAATTCAGAGGAGATCCCATCATTGAATTCTCCCACCCCCTTCCCTACAACTAACCCCCAAACAACATGTTTCTGTTCTTCTCTTTCCTAGCCTTTTGTTTTCTACTTTTTCTTGTTCTTTCTCTCCTTACCTTTTATCCATCCCCCGGTGGATCTGCTCTCCCCTCCCCCCCCCCCCCCACCCGCACCTGCCTGTCACCATCACTTGCCTGCATCTACCTATCACCACCTTGTGCCCACCCTGCCTCCTCTCTTTTGTCCACCTATTACTGCTCTCCTTTTACCTCCTATATATTGGGGTTTCCCTTTTCCTATCTTCAGTCCTGAAGAAGGGTCTTGACAAGAAACGTTGAAGTGCCTGCTTTTCTCTGCGGATGCTGCCTGGCCTGCTGAGCTCCTCCAGCATCATAGTGTTTTTCATCTGGATTCCAGCATCTGCAGTCCTTTGTTCTCTAGTATCTCACCCATCGTTGATTCCTGGGGTAAATGAGTTGTTTTTTGAGGATGGCCTGAGGAAATTGGGGTTATACTTGTTGCAGTTTGGGGAAAGTGAATGGTAATATTACCAAAATGAGTCGGAAGGGCCTTGACAACATCAATATTCAAAGGGTGTTTCTCCAAACAAAGGAGCATAGTTTTAGAATAAGGGGTTTCCTGTTAAGACATAAATGAGGAAGAATTTCTCATGGTCATAAATGTTTGGAAACTTTTATTGCTCAGTTTCTGGGCATCAGTGGCAAAGGCAATGCTTATTGCCCTCAATTGACTTTGAGACGATGGTGGTCGTGAGCTGTCACCTTGAACTGCTGCTGTACTGGTGAAGGTATTCCCACAGTGCTTTTGGGTAGGAAGTTCCACATTTCGGAATCCATCATAAGCTTCTGAGTTGGGATGGTGTGAAATGTGCAGGTGTTGGTTTTCCCATGCAGGTGATGCCCTTGTCACAGGGTGAGTCTGAGGTGCCTCCACAGTGGCCTAAGATGAGTAACTGCAGTGCATCTTGTAGATGGTATGTACTTCAGCTGCTGTTCTGGTGGTGAATGGAATGGTATAATACCAATCAAATGGGCTGCTTTGTCCTGGATGGTATCAAGCTTTGAATGCTTTTGGGTTTGCACTTCTCCATGCAAGGGGAGAGAATACAGTCTCACCCAACTTGTGCCATGTGGATGGTGCAAAGGCTTTGGAGTGTCAAGAGGTGATGCCTGTCTTGACCTGTTATTGTAGCCATAGTATTAGTGACTGATGCAGTTGAATTTTCCACATTGTCAAAGGGATGCCAGTCTCGCTACTACTGAAACAGCTTGGCTAAAAGCACAGTTTTTTTTAAAAGGATCACAGGTGTTCAGTACTGTAACTGGGATGTTGCCCTTACTGTGTCCAATGCTCTCAGCAGTTTCTCAAAGACATGCAAAGCAAATTGAATTGTAGGCTTTTGTGTGTGTGTGTGTGTGTGTGTGTGTGTGGGGTGGTGGTGGTGTGACAACAGAAATTAAGCATCAACTTGGCACGCACGTCTGGCAAAAAGTAATTGAATGTGGTCTGTAATTGGAGTAATAGAGGCATACAGCACAGAAATGGGCACTTCAGCACACTGACTCCAGACTGACCAATAACCACCCACTACATTAATCACGTTTTATTAATGCTACATTAATCGCATTTTATTCTCCCCACATTTTCATTGATTTCCCTGTAGATTCTACTCGCCTACACGCTAGTGGCAATTTACAGTGACCAATTAACCTGCCAACACATGGGTCTTTGGGGTGTGGGAGGAAATCGGAGCACTGGAGAAACATAAACTCCAGGCACACTGAGGCCGGGATTGAACACGTGTGTCTGGTACTGTAAGGCAACATCTCCTCTTGTTAGCTGTTTAATTTTCCAGCACTGTTCATGGCTAGGTGCACCAGGATTGCAAAATTTTAATTTTTTTTGGATCTGAGATTAGTTAATGGTGTCTATTGTATGCAATTTAATGTGCATGGAGTTCTGTGTTCCACCTTCAAATTGGTGCCTCATTTTTGGGTATATCTGGTGCTGCTCCTGGCATGCTTGTCTATACTTGTTGAGCAGTGGTTGACTTCTCTCTGGCTTGTTAGTAGTGATGGAGTAAGGGATTTGGTGGGTCATGAGGATATAGATTTTTGTTGCTACACATTTCTGTACTTGATGATCTACATCACATCATGGATGCCATACAGTGAACAGCCAGATCTATTGTGTCTATGCCATTAAACATGATTTTTGTGCCACACAACACATTGGATGTTCTTCATATGCAGATGAGACTTTATCCATTACTGCACTTGCAGAAGTAATCACCACATGGTCCTTGGAGACATAGGTATCTGCCATGGGTAGTTGGTGAGGGAGGCCAAGTTCGGTTTATCTCTTGTTTATTCAAACACTACCTGATGTAAGCCCAGTCTAGCAAATACATACTTAAGGACCTGACTAGCTTGATTTGTGGTGTTGCTCCTAAAGTCACACTTGGTGATGGACATTGAAGTCTTCCACCTGGATTCTGTGCTCCTGCAACTTTCCTTTTCCAAATGCTGCTTAACGTGGAGCATTCACTCCTCAGCTAAGGGAGGAAGGCAAGTATAATCAGGAGGCTTCTTTGCCCATGTTTGTCCTGCTACCAATGAAAGTTCATTGGATCTTGAGTCAATATTGAGGTCACCCAGGCTATTATATCCTGCCTGTATCCCACTATGCCACTGTAACAGAATTAACTGCATTGGTTGGTATGGACTTGCATGTGGACCAGCCTGGATAAGGATAGAAGATTCCTTCCCTTAAAGACATCTCTCCCCAGAGAGCTATGGAGGTTGAGTCACTGAAAAATTTCAGAATTCAGAAATAGACTTGGGGACCATGGGGGAGTTGAGGGTTATGAGAGGAAGGGAGGAAAGGAGAGTAGAAGTCAAGATCAGACTGGCAGTGATCTACAATGAATGGTGGAGCTCCCTTGAAGGGATTTCTAGCTCAAATCTGCAATATCTTGTCTGTGTGTAAATTTTGAGGATGGAGCTTTTTAAATATTGTGCATGCAGAATTAAACTCTTGCATTGTCACATCTGACACACTCAGGATAGGTACAGTATGAGTTGAATAAACAACAGCCTTGTATCTGTGGAGAATGTCCCAATATTTTAGGCATTCTATGTTGGCAATGGGATTACTTAGGGCTGAGTCAAAGTTGGGCTTTGAAGTGTTGTTTATTCTTTTGTGTTGTATTTGATAAATTGAGAATTTGTACAACAAATTTGATAGCTGTTTTAGAAAATGTTGAATTTTAGTGTTGGACACCTAAAATTAACAATGCTGCAAGTTCTCAGGTCTGGTATCATGAATGTCTGACAATTGAAAGATTTTTATCAACAAAAATTCATGTCCATTTTTTTACTTTTGAGAAAATCTAATGGATGCCCAACATTCTTAATTTTAAGATTTTCTCCTTTTTGAATTCTGCTGGAAGGAAAGAATAGCCTCCTTGTACCAGCTTAGTCATTTTAGACAAGATTAGATCACCTTTCAATGTGTGCTTGCAGGAATGCAAACTGACATTGTACCACCCGCCTTGCGATTTAAATGCTACCATTTTGTCCAAACTTCTGTAACTCAAAGGCCCACGTAATTTTTCTGTAGGTGTATTACCCAAGAGCATGTTAAAATTGTTTGTGACATACCATTTAAAATTCCTGGGTGTTAACATCTTGGATAGTCTGTCCTGGGCCCAGCACATAGATGCAATCATGAAGAAAATGTGCCAGTGCCTCTACTTGGAAGCTTAAGGAGATTTGGCATGTTACCAAATACTCTGTCAAACTTCTACAGATGCACTGTTGAAGATATCCTGACTGGTTGAGACATGGCCTGGTACGGCAATTCAAATGCATGGGAACACAAAAAGCTACAGAAAGTAGTGACACAGCCCTCCCCACCGTTGAAAGCACCTACATGAGGTACTGCCTCAAGAAGGCAGCATCTATCATTAAGGATCCTCTCCATTGGATTCATACCTTCTTCTCACTGCTATTGTTGGGCAGGAGGTACAGAAGCCTGAAGTCTCTCACCACCAGGTTCAGGAACAGCTACTTTCCCACAACTGTCAGATTCTTGAACTGACCTGCACAACCCTAGTCCTACCTCAGCAACAGAACACTATGGACCACCTTTTCCACTACCATAGACTCGTCTTTTTTTTTTGCAACAATGTTGTTTTGCATGGTCTTTATTTTCCACTGTCTTATATAATTTGTGTACAACTTGTTCTGTGTTGTTGTCTGAATCTGTGCCTGTGATGCTGCTGCAAGCAAGTTTTCGATTGCACCCTTACCTCACCATATTTGTGCATATGACAATAAACTCAACTGACTTGATTTATCAGGGAAGACAAGTGAAGTTATGCTAGCAGAGGAGATCATTAGTGAAGATGGGAATCGCCCTCATGGAAATAAATGGTGGTGATGGTGCAGGCAATGATAAACTAAGTACAAAAAGTCTGTGTGGAGCTCATCTAAAGAGGGCTATGTGACTTGTGACATTAGATGAGAGAAGCAAATGAATGCAAGCTTTTCTGGATTGGAAGAAACCAGAGTTTGATCGATCATATGCATAAGGGTTTGCTATAAAAGCTAACGAATGTAGTTTGGATATCAAAAACATGTAGAGGCAAAGAAGCAACAAAATAGTGGCTGAGCAAATGTTTTTTACATTTTAAAAAAAAAACTGCTTTTTTTTTAAATCAATGCCCTTGAGCAGCACAGGTGTGATAATGCCAGAATGCTAAGTGCATCACCTGTATGTGAGCAGTAGTGAAACTTGCTCCAGCTGGAACACATTGTTTTTTAATGAGGTAACCATCTCCCTTGGGCCACCTTTTAGATAACTGTAAATCTGAACTAATTAATGCCCATGACCTCAGAGGGCAGGTACATAGAACAGTACAGCACAGGAACAAGCTCTTTGGCCCATGATGTGCCAAACTAAATGCCTAACTAAACTAATCCCTTCTGCCTACACAATATCCATGTCCCTCCATTCTCTGCAATGTCATATGCCTATCTAAGAGCCCCTTAACTGCCTCTATGGTAATTGCCTTCACTACCACTCCAGTGGTGCATTCCAGGTGCCCACTATTCTCTGTATTTGCTCCATCTCACCTTAAATGAATGCCCTCTAGTATGAAATACTTCAACCCCGGGGAAAAAGATAGTGGACAGGCAGTGTCTATGCCTCTCATAATCTTAGAAATTTCTATCAGGGCTCCCCTCAGCTTCTCCTGCTCAAGACAAAATAACCCAAGTTTGTCCAACCTCTCCTTGTAGCATATGCCCTCTAATCCATGCAGCGTCCTGGTAAACCTCTTCTGTACCCTATTCAAAGTTTCCACATCCTTCCCATAATGGGGTGACAAGAATTCAGTGCAATATTCCAGCTGTGGCCTAAGCAGAGTTTTATAAAACTGCAACATAACTTCCTGACTCTTGGATGCAATGCCTGAACTAATAAAGGGATGCATGTCATATTCACCATTCCTTACCACTCTATCAACCTGTGCAGCCACTTTCAGGGAGCTATGGATTTGGACCCTTGGATCCCTCTGTACATCAACACTGTTAAGGGTCCTGTCATTAACTGTGTACTGTTCCTTTACATTTTATCTACCAAAGTACAACAGTTCACACTTAGCTAGATTAAACTCCATCTGACAATTCTTTGCCTATATTGGCAAGTGAGCTGATGCTTTGGCAATTTTCTACACTATCCACAACACCATCAATCTTTGTATCATCTGTGAACTTACTAACCCACCCATCCATCTTTTCATCCAAGTCATTTATATATCTCACTAAGAGGTCCCAGTTTGGATCTCTGTGGAACACTTTTAGTCAGGGACCTCCAGCTGGAATAAGTCCATCAGCGACTACCCGCTGCTGTTAATGGGCAAGCCAATTCTGAATCCAAATTGCCAAATCACTGCAGATCTCATACATCTTAATCTTCTGGAATAGCCTACCCTGAGGGACCTTGTCAAATGCTTTACTAAAATCCAAGTAGACAACATCCACAGCTCTACCTTCATCAGTCACCCTCGTCACCTCCCTTTAAACTCAATCAAGTTAGTAAGACGTGACTTGCCCCGCACAAAGCCATGCTGACTGTCCCTAATTAGGCCATGGTTCTCCAAATGTTCATTAATTCGATCCCTAAGCATATCTCCAATAGCTTCCCTACCACCGACGTGAGACTCACTGGTCTATAGTTTCCCCGATCATCCATATTTCCCTTCTTGAATAATGAATCAACATTAGCTACTCACCAGTCCTCTGGGACATCACCTGTGGCTAGAAAGGACACAAAGATCCCAGCCTATCCAGTCTCTCCTTAAAACTCAAGCTCTTCAGTCCTGGCCGTATACATGTGAATCTTTTCTGCAACTACTCCAGCTTAATCACATCCATCCTTTTGTATGGCAACCACACTGTACACAATATTTCAGATGCAGTCTCAGCAGCGATTTGTACAGCTGGAATGTGATATCCCAACTCTTGTATTTGGTGCTCTGTTTGATGAATGTAAGTGTGCCAGACGCCTTCTTCGCCACCTTTTCTACCTGTGTCACCACTGGCAGGGAACTGTACTTGTACCCCTAGGTCTGCCCTGGTTTGACTTCCCAAAGAGCATCACTTTGCACTTAACAGTTAAATTCCATCTGCCATTCCTTTATCCATTTTCCCAGCTGATCCAGATATTGTTGTAACCTTCACTGTCCACCACACCACCGACTTTAGTGTCGTCCACAAACTTAGTAATTGTACCACTTACGTTCTCCTGCAAATCATTAATACTTATGACAAACAACAGAGAACACAGACTGATCCCTGTGGCATGCCACTGGCCACAGGCATCCAATCTGGAAAAATAACCCTCACTACCACCCTCTACCTCCTACCTCCAAGCCAATTTTGTAGCCTATTGGCTGGCTCACCCTGGATCCCACTTTCACTTCTTACTTTCCAGACCAGTCTATATGTGGGACCTTGTCAAAATCTGTGCTGTAGACTATGTCTATCGTCCTACCCTCATCAGTCCTCTTGGTCAGCTTTTCATTAAAAACCCAATTAAATCGATGAGACATGATTTCCCATGCACAAGGTCATGCTGACTATCCTTGATCAGTTTGTGCCCTTCCAATGCAAATAGATCCTGCTTCTCAGAATCCCCCAACCCCTCCCTGCTCTTACACCCACCCCCCCCCCCCCCCCCCCCCCCCCCCCCCACCACCACCAACCAAACTACTCATGTTAGGCTCACTGGCCTGTGGGTTCCATGGCTTGTCCTTGCAGCCTTTCTTGAATAAAGATAGTCTTAGCCACCCTTTGATCTTCTGGTACCTCGTACATGGCTAAGGAAGATACAACAATCTCTGCCAGGACCCCAGAAATTTCTTCCTATGCTTCCCATGATGTCTAGGATACACTTGGTCAGGTCCTGGAGATTTTTATAGCTTTATGCACCTCTTTTGTAATGTCGATATGTTTCAGGAGATCAGTTCCTTGGCTTCCATGGTAAGTACAGATGAGAAGTATTCATGATCTTGCCCATCCCCCATGGCTCCACACACAAATGACCACACTGTTCCACAAGTGGACTACTCTCTCCCTAGTTATCCTCTTGCTCTTAATATACTTCTAGAATCTCTTGGGATTCTCCTTTGCCTTATATGCCAAGGATATCTTGTGTCCCTTTTTGCTCACTTGATTTCTTCCTTAAGTGTAGTCCTACATCCCTTGTGCTCGAGGGATTCACTTAATGCATCTCCCTATACCTGACACATGCTGCCTCATTTTTCCTGACCAGAGCCTCAATATCCCTTGTCAGCCATGGTATTCTACAACTGCCAGCCTTCCCTTCCCTCTAACAGGGACATACTGTCCCTGAACTACTCCTGACTCACTTTTAAAAGTCTTCTACTTGCCAGATGTCCCTTTATCTGCTAACAGCCTCTCAGCAAGTTCCTGTCTAATGCCATCAGAATTAGCTTTGCCTCAGTTTAGGACTTTCACCTGTGTACCAGTCCCATCTTTTCCCAAAACTATTTTAAAACTATTAGAATTATGGCTACTGGTCTTGAACTATACCCCCACTGACACTTCAGTCACTTGTCCAGCCTCATTTTCTAAGAGGAGGTCAAGTGTTGCCCCCTGTCTAGTAGGGCCATCTACATATTGCTTGAGCACCTTCCTGGATTTACTTGACAAATTCTGCGCCAGCTAATTCCTTAGGACTATGTCCTTGTCAATATTAGGGAAGCTAAAATCGCCTACTATTACAACCCTATTACTCCTACAGTTATCTGCAATCTCCCTACATATTTGCTCCTCTAATTCCCACTAACCACTGTAGGGCCTAAAGTACAACCACATCTAAGTGATCACCCCCTTAGTTCTACCCATATAGCCTCACTGGGCTTCATCCCAGGAATATCCTCTAAGTTCTGCCTGATGTTCTATCTCATTAAAAATGCAACCCCCTTCCTCTTACCTCCACCTCTATCACACCTATAGCATCTATACTCTATGGACATTAAGCTGCCAGTCCTAGCCGTCCTTCAACCACGTTTGTGTAATAGCTGCATACATATAAAAACACAAGTATATTTTTCAGGAATTCCATTGCTTTGAAAAAGAGTCTATAATCAGGTACCATTGTGATCAGCTTCAGCACAGGATGAGAAGGGTTAATTGGGTGGGGATTTTGGACTTTAGAAGGAAAGAGAAATGGAATTAACAAACACTTTGAGAAGCAGATTAATAGAGCATTGGAAGGGTCAGTAGGGAATGATGAAAATGAAATCTATAGCTGGATAAGATAAAGAAATTATATCAGCCACAATAATTTAATAAAACAATCATAAGTAACATTTTGGTGCATAGATTAAGTGATGTGTGTGCTGTGTTGTTTAACCTTTGTGCAGGAAAGATCCGTGGATGGAATTGATTGTGGGAAATGAGTCATTTACTTGGCCTAGAGTTCAGTGATGTGGCTGATGACTGTAAACTATAGTATGCCGTTTAAAAAAAAGTCACCTTTTTCCTGATTAGGAGCTTTTGCAAGATGTATATTTTTGTACCTCGGGTGGGATACTCTGATAGGGTTAAAATATGTTCAAGTATACATGATTAACTTGAATCTGTTTGGAAACTTGCTGTGGGTTGCTTAATGATTTGGCCTGTAAATGAATTTTACGATTTCTTTTGTCTTCGAATACCATAGATCACTAGAGCTATAGAATTTGGCAATGATGCCACAAACAGTAAAACTTTGCTATTCCACGATCCAATTATTTGGAAAGCCTGATGGTTCAGCATCTGGCTCACCAAGTGATGCCGCTTACACTCCCTTTAAACATGGTTCGCTGGAAACTACATTATAATAGTGTTGTAGCATTCTTCTTTTAAAAAAAATCATTGGTCCAGGAAATCTAATAGTTAGGCACCACCTGAGCATGCTAGATTATCAACTTTGCTATTTCAGGAAGTTGGCTTTAACTGCTTTAATTTCTTTACTATAGGTTTCTTAATTCCTTGTGAGATGATTTATATGGTTTCTGTATATATATGTATTATACATATCTGTATCTTTCAATCAATATATCTAAAGATAAACTGATTCTTGTTAAAAAGCAAAAAAAAACTGCAGATGCTAGAATTCTAAAATATTAAGGTTAAATACTGGAGTTAAACAGGTCAGGCAGCATTTTGATTTTTTTTGTCCCAAAGAACCACTGATGCCGCAGTATCACTACACCTCTCACATGCGTGAAAGGAACTTTTGAGCCCAGATTGGTCTAATCAGCCTTCTCCATACACGTCACAGCACTATAGACTAGATGTCGTGGTCTTACTCGAACCAGTGATGAACAACAAGGCAGCATCTATGCAGAGAAAGAGGGAATATTTCGGATTAATTGCTTCTCATTAGAAAGGTCATTGATCTTTCATGAAGTGGAGAAAAGCAGGCGGTCAATGTTTTGGGTCAGGACCCTTCTTCAGGGCTGAACATAGGAAAAGAGGAAGCCAATATATAGTAGGCAAAAGCAGGTGGACAAAAGAAGGGAGGCGGGGTGGGCACAAGGTGGTGATGGGTAGATGCAGGTAAGGGGTGGTGATAGGCAGGTGCGGGGAGGAGATGAGAGCAAATCCACTGGGGGATGAGTCAAAGGTAAAGAGAAAGGAAAAAAGGGGGTAGAAGAAAGAAAGGCTAGGAAAGGGAAGAAAAGAAGCAGCATGGGGGGGGGGGTGGGGGTGGTGGTGGTTGTGGGGATTAATTAAAGTGGGAGAATTCAATGATCATGCTGTTAGGCTGCAAGGTTTCAAGATAGAAAATGTTCCTCCAGTTTGCGCTTGCAATTCTCCTGGCAGTGGAGGAGGCCAAGGACTGTCATGTCAGTGACAGTGTGGGAGGGGGAGTTGAAGTGACTGGCAACGGGGAGATGCAGGTCGCGGTTACAGACAGAGCACAGGTGTTCTGTGAAACGGTCACGTAGTCTGCATTTGGTCTCCCCAGCGTAGAGGAGGCCACACTTGGAGCAGCAAATGCAGAGGTGCAGGTGAATCTCTCTCTCACCTGAAAGGACTGTTTGGGTCCCTGAATGGAGGCGGTTTAGGGGCAGGTGTTGCACCTATGGCGGGGCAGTGGAAAGTTCCCGGGGTGGGAGCGGGATGTGGGGGAGGAGTGAACTAGGGAGTCGCGGAGAGAGCAGTCCCTGTGAAAGGCAGAGAGGGGTAGGGAGGGGAAGATGTGCTTGGTGGTGGGGTCCCGTTGGAGATGGCAGAATTGGGGGAGAATGATGTGTTGGATACGTAGGCTGGTGGGATGAAATGTGAGGACAAGGGGGACCCTATCCCTGTTGGGTCTGGGAAGAGTGGGAGTAAGATTGGAGGTGTGGGAAATGGCAGAGGTATGGGTGCGAGCTCTCTTGACCACAGTCGGGAGGAAGCCATGGTGAGAAAAGAAGTTGGACATCTCGGATATCCTGGACTGGAAAGCCTCATCATGGGAGCAGATATGGCGGATGTGGAGAAATTGAGAAAAAGGGACAGCATCCTTGCAAGAGACAGGGAGACAGGGTGGGAGTAGCTGTAATCAAGGTAGCTGTGGGTGTAGAAGATGTCAGTGCATAAGGAATCTCCTGAGATGGAGGTGGAAAGATCAAAGAAGGAGAGAGAGGTGTCAGAGATAGTCTGAGTGAATTGGAGAGCAGGGTGAAAATTTGTGGCGAAATTTATGAAACTGTCAAGTTCTGCACAGGTACATGAGGTGGTATCAATGCAGTCGTTGATATAGTGGAAAAAGAGTTGAGGAATGGGGCTGGAGTAGGCTTGGAACAGAGATTGTTCAATGTAGCCAACAGAGGCAGGCATAGCTGGGGCCCATGCGAGTGCCCATAGCTACGCACTCGGTCTGTAGAAAGTGAAGGGAATCGAAAGTGAAGTTGTTCAGGGTGAGGATAAGTACGGCCAGGTGGAGGAGAGTGAAAGTGGAAGGGGACTGGTTCTGTCTCTGGTCAAGAAAGAAGCGGAGGGCAGTGAGGCTGTCATGATGGGGAATGGAGGTATATAGGGATTGGACATCCATGGTGAAGATGAGGTTGTGTGTGCTGGAGAACTTAAAGCTGTGGAAGAGTTGGAGAGCATGTGATGTGTCATGGGTGTAGGTGGGAAGCGATTGGACTGCGGGGACAGGATAGTGTCCGGGTACGAGGATATGAACTCTGTGGGGCAACTGCATGTGGAGAAAATAGATCTGCTGGGCCAGTCCTCCTTGTGGATTTTGGGGAGGAGGTAGAAGCGGGCAGTCGTAGGTTGCAGGACTATCATGTTGGTAGCTGTGGGTGGGAGATCTCCCGAGGTGATGAGGTTAGTGATGGTGCAGGAGATAATGTCCTGGTGGTCCTTGGTGGGGTCATGGTTCAGGGGTAGGTAGGAGGAAGTGTCCGAGAGTTGGTGTCTGGCCTTTGCAAGGTAGAGGTCAGTTCGCCGGACTACCATGGCACTACCTTTGTTGGCTGGTTTGATGGCAATGTCAAGGTTAGTGCAGAGAGAGTGGAGAGCAGAGCATTCAGAAGGGGTGAGGCTGGAATGGGTGAGGGGAGCAGAAAAGTCAAGATGGCTGCGGTCGCGCTGACAGTTGGCTATGAATAGTTCCAGGGAGGGTAACAGACCTGGTGGGGGAGTCCAGGTGGAAGAAGAGGGCTGGAGGTGGGAGAATGGGTCATTAGAAGGAGGAGAGGACTCCTTACCAAAGAAGAAGGTGCGGAGGTGGCGGAAAAAGAGCTCAGCATCGTGCCGGGCTTGGAATTCGTTGAGGTGGGGGCGTAGAGGTATGAAGGTGAGGCCTGTGCTGAGAACGGAACGCTCAGCTTCAGAGGGGGGGGTTGGGGGGGATGGTAAAGACTCGGCAGGGGTTAGAGTTGGGGCTAGAAGGAGGAGGGGGGTAGGGGGGCTGGGCTGGTGAGAAGAAAGGGGTGAGAGGGGATGGAAGTGGTAAAGGGCTGAAGAGTGCGATGTAGGATAGGAGGTGGATGTCCGGGAGGGGAAAAAAGAGGGGGAGCAGGAGGAGAGGTCAGGGTAGGGGGAGGGGATAAGGGGGGCTGGGAGTGGGCTGGTGTAGGTGCAAGGTGAGATGCAGAATTAGAAGTAGCTGGGGGAAGAAACAGAGCAGAGGCAACAGAAGGCGAAGCCTGGAGAGAGTGAGGCCCTGGGGAGGAAGGGGGTGGGAAGAGCAGAGAGTGGTGTAGGGTGGGGGTGTCTGGGCAGGCAGAGGAGGGGGGCTGGAGGACTGTGCGGCAGCAGGAATCACTGACTCCGGATGGGCAGGGAAGCAGGGGCCAGAGGTCTGTGCAGCAGCAGGGGTCTCGAGGCGGGCCATCTTGCGATCCTTGCCAGCGGTGAGGAAGGTGAAGAATTTTCCATTGAGAGCGTGGATACAGCAGAGAATGACGAAAAATAAAGGTCCTGGGCACATCTTGGGTAGCGAAGCCCAGAGCTGTGGAAGAGAAAGAGAGAGGGCCAGAAGGTGTCAGTGCATAGCAGAGAGGGTAGAGTGGAGGGCAGAGAGGGAGAACCGGCAGGAGCAATGGTGCATAGAGTGAACACACTGAAGGTCCAGGCTGGAGCCGAACTGGAAGGCCTGGAAATGGACTAGGAATCCATGTGGAACAAGATGGATGCGTGGACACAGAACGAGGAAGGTCACATGGCTGTGGAACAGAGTCTGAGTGAGCACATGGTCGAGCAGCTGGAGAGCAGAGGAGATCAGAGGGGGGACCAGTGAGAGAGGGACTCACAAAACTCCCTTTGAAAAGAGGAAGAAAACTTCTTCAAAGTGGGCATCCTTGAAGAGACTTTGCAGTGGAGCAGTAATACTGGAGAAACAAAGGACTGCAAATGCTGGCATCTAGATGAAAAAACACGATGATGCTGGAGGAACTCAGCAGGCCAGGCAGCATCTGTGGAGAAAAGCAGGTTGTCAACGTTTTGGGTCAGGACCCTTCTTCGGGTTTCTCTCCACTGTTTGAGTATCTCCAACATTTTTTGTTTTAATGATTTGTTAGTGTTTTGCTTTCTATGGTGAACTGCTGTGAGCAAATAACTGCCTGCTTCTTGAGGTGTGAAAGGCCACGCATTTTTAAAAAGTCCTTTGGAGCATTTTGCAAAAGATGCTAATGCAAATCTTATCCACGTGGGTCTCAATAATGAATGATAGGAATAAACTTATGGATTGGATTTGCAATTGGTATTGGTTTATTATTGTCACTTGTACCGAGGTACAGTGAAAAGCTTGTCTTACAAACCGATCACAAATGTGATGCCATACATTTTGAAATTGGAATTGGTTTATTATTGTCACTTGTACCGAGGTACAGTGAAAGACTTGCATACTGTTCATACAGATCAATTCATTACACAGTGCATTGAGGTAGTACAAGGTAAAACAATATAGAATGCAGAGTAAAGTGTCACAGCTACAGAGTGCAGTGCAGGTAGACAATAAGGTGCAAGGTCATAATGAGGTGGATTGAAGTCAAGAGTCCATCTTATTGTACTAGGGAACTGTTCAATAGTCTTATAACAGTGGGATAGAAGCTGTCCTTGAGCCTGGTGGAACATGCTTCAGGCTTTTGTATCTTCTGTCTGATGGAAGTGGGAAGAAGAGAGGATGTCCTGGTGGGTGGGGTTTTTGATTATACTGGCTGCTTTACCAAGGCAGTGAAGTATAGACAGAGTTCATGGAGGGGAGGCTGGTTTTTGTGATGTGCTGAGCTGTGTCCACAACTCTCTGCAGTTTCTTGCAGTTGCAGGCAACACAATCATATGGGGAAGGGTGTTTTAAATGGGTAGAAGGGCAGGGGTATCTGAGTATAACAGTCATACAAGTTGGTGAAATTTGTGATTTACAAGGCTACTTTTTAGCAGATCATGGGTTCATTTTGTGAGAAATGAAAATCTCAAATTATTAGCTTGTCAGTGCACTGACATGAAGTAATGTGAATTGCTCTGGTTTCTCACTACTCTCCTTGGAGTCTCTATTTAAAGAAAAAATATTGACTACTTAAGCTATATCTTCCTAGGCCACAAAATTACTGGCTGCCAGCCACTGAGACATGCTGTTTCTTACAGCATGGCCTTGGATGTAGTTCTCTTTTGGGAATCCAGTTCCTACCACTTGCCATGGTCGAGCTCAGTGTAAGTGCAGGCAACCTGGTTTACTCTCAGAATAAATGCTAGGCAAACTAATGGGACTAAGACTAACAAGTAACCTGAACATAAAGGCCTCTATCCTATGGTCATAAGCAACTGGCTGCAGAGATGGTGGATGCTTTGGTTATAATCTAGCAAATTTCCCAGAAATCTGGGGAGGTACCAGAGAATTGGTAAACCTGCAAATGCAATACCATATTTGGGGAAAGAGACAAAGCACCAAATTGTTGGCCAGTTACCCTAATGTTTATCATCGGTAAAATGCTGGAGTCCACTGTTTTGGAGGGAATAGCAGGACATTTAGCAAATCCTAAAATGGGTAGAGTCAGCATGGTATTTTTGTAAAGGAAATGGTGTTTAATAAGTGAGGATTTTAAGATAATGAAGGCTTCCTAGATGTTTGCAGAACCAAATAAAAGAATTGCACAAGTGGAAAGAATAAGTGATTAAAACATAGAAAGGGAAGGTGTCAGCAGTGAAATTAATCTTGGATTGTCATTTTCAAAGGTTTGGGAAATGGGGAAAAAGCCTTTGGCTGGTTATTTTCCTACATCATTTTGGACAACCTGTGGTAAAGAAATCATTTGATATTAATAGGAGTCACTACAGCACAATGCTTGGAGATGTTGTTCCAACTGCACACTGAGGACATCCTCTGTTTCATTGTGTGGCACCGTCACTCGACTAAATCCCTGCTTTTGAATTTGCAAACAACGAAAGGTGGATGCCTAAGCTGCAACAGTAGTTGAACCCAGGACATCTAAATTGAACTTCTGATGCTGAACTGATTGGCCTTGCCCCTGTCCCCCGAGAACAGACAATTGGGATGGTAATTGGCTAGAGTGGTTTTGTCTGTCTTTAGCATCTGCCTTGAGCTGTATTGGAACAGCAAAGCTAGAAACAAATTTTGTAACACAGGTCTCCAGCCATGCACTTTAGTGCATATCTTGATATCGCATAAAAAGGGACAGCAAAAATTTTGGCCGAACCTGGTTTCTAGGTGTGGGGTGCAAAATGATATGATCTGCTGAGTATTCTGGATGATTTCAAAATGAGGATATGTTTGCATTTGTGTCCAGGATTCTGTGACAGCTGAGGATGTTCACATCATCATCTCCTTTCTTGAGTTGTACCATAGCTTTGACAGCATCAGTTGTGTGACAGATGGTAGGGTTTCCCTTTTGGCTCCCATTCTGATAGTTATCCTACAGATCTTGGGCAATGATGGTGTTACTGGCTTTAGCGATGAACTCTGAACTCTGAAGCCACAACTCAACCCATTGCTGTTTTTTAAGCAGTTATTTGTGGTAATAATGTGCTGCTTTTGCTGAGCAGGTGGTAGGACCTTCATATTCAGCAGGAGGTTGGTGACATTGCTTGTGGATTGCCACTTAGTAGTAAGGGCTACGTGGAGACGGTAGCCTTCCATCTCTCTGATAAAGGATAAAATGGATGGAAATAAACACTGGAAATACTCAGCAGATCAGTCAGCATCTGTGGATGGAGCAGCAGAGTTTATGGTTGACTATCTTTCTCAATGATGGATAGAATGAATTATGAGGCCTTAATTTCCACATGCTCTAGCTGTGAAGCCTGTTCAATTCTTGAAAGCTTTGCAGCAATTAACCAATGATATTCTTTCAGTATCCATTTGGCCAGCATAAATAATATCAAGCAACTATGATCAATGATGACTGATTCTCTCAAAGCATTTTTGTTGGCTGCCTCCTTTTCCATGAGGACATAAATGAGGTATTCAAACAGTCTAATGTGGAAAGGCTGAGAAAGATGGAATCCTGTTAGACTTCTGTGCAAATTGGTATAACTACTTGGGGGCCAACAGAAAATCTCGTTGTATTAAATGCAGCCCAGATGCTCAAGTTCTGGGCAGTGACTGTCCTTTCCATACAGTTTGTTTAAATTACTACGTTTCTTGGTGAGCTTTAGACCAATCTCCCTTTCTTTTTGCACAGCATATGAGATCCTTGCACGTGCAGTTCTTATCAGAATTGGACAATCAGGGAGTACCTTGCCAAAGGAAAAACTGGTTTCAGATGACCAAAAAGCTGCCATGACCAAGTCCTTTTGACTTTAACATTGAAACGAGCTTTGAGTGGAAGAAAACACTTTGTTGAATGGACATCAGATTTTGACATGTAGGACAATGCTCAGCGGCAATAGGCATCTTGCCGAAGAGGTCAGCAGGACCTGGACTGTTAATGGTGAGCTCTACAGAGAATCAAAGCATATGTAAGTGATATTACTGAAACAGCTTTGCCAAAGTTTGTTTACATGGAAAACAACATAACACTACTTCAAAAGCTATATCTCAAAGACTGACTTTAACTATTTTTCAAGCCCGATATCATGAGGAAATAATTTCAAACTGCTGGCACACTGATGTTACAGATGATCAAATGAATTGTGGTATGAAAATAATGACCAGAAGGTACTCCACTGCCTTGGCTGTCACTACTTTAAAATATTGCTCCCACATATCTCCTCCTCCCTCCGGCAAATGCTCAGTTGAGGATGATTTTTCTTCTGCTCCATTCCTGCATGTTCTGAGTTGGCTGGTGAGGCGAATGAGGGGCCTGTTTTGTACCACAGGTGGTGCCTGACTGGGCTGGTGGGTGGGTAGTTTGGGAGGTGGTATGCTCCTTGCACAGTTTGCTCTGGGCTTTTGTGACAAATTCTGCCTGCCATCTTGCATGCTGCTCCTTCATTGTAGGTGGTTATGGACCAGGATTCTCATGAGTTGGTGGGGACATTGCACTTTTTTCCTTGGGGGTTTTGAGAACGTTGAATCATTTCCTCAATCTACCTGACTATTGCTTACTGTTACAGAGCTCAGGATATAGTCATATGGGAGTCTGGTGTCAGGCATTCATACTTTTAACTTTTCTGCACTGACCCCATATCCTTTGATTCCTTAATAGAACATAGAACATCACAGCATAGTACAGGCCCTTCGGCCCAGTATGTAGTGCCGACATCTTATCCTGCCCTAAGATCTATCTAACCCTTCTGTCCCACATAACCCTCCATTTTTCTATCATTCATGTGGCTATCTAAGAGTTTCTTAAATGTCCCTAATGTATCTGGCCCCACAACCAATGCTGGCAGTGTGTTCCACGCACCCACCACTATCTGTGTAAAGAACTTACCCCTGACCACCCCCTCATCTCTTCCTCCAGTCACCTTAAAATTATGCCCCCTTGTGTTAGCCACTTTTGCCCTGGGGAAAAAGTCTCTGATTGTCCACTTGATCTATGCCTCTTATTATCTTGTACACCTCTATCAAATCACCACTGATCCTCCTTCACTCCAAAGAGAAAAGCCCTAGTTTACTCAATCTATCCTCATAAGACGTGCTCTCCAATCCAGGCAGCATTCTGGTAAATCTCCCCTGCACCCTCTCTAAAGCTTGCATATCCTTCCTATAATGAGGCACGCAAAACTGAACACAATACTCCAAATGATGTCCAAAAATATCCAGAAATTCTGTCTTGAATATATTTGATGACTAATCTCTGCAACTCACTTGTGTATTGAATTCCAAAGATGCATCAACCTCCAGGTAAAGAAGTTTATTCTCATCTCCTGAATGGCTGGCCTCTTATTTTGAGACTCTGTCATGTGGTTTGAGGCACCCCAGCTAAAAGAAGCATCAACTCTACCTCTGTTATCAAGCCTTGTAAGAATTTTGGACATTTCAGTATGATTACTTGTTGTACTCATGAAATCCAAGAGTTCAGGCCTAATCTGTTTAATCACTTTTTTGCACTGATTCCTGGGGATCAAAGCATCTAACCTGGTAAAGCTTCGCTATACTCACTCTATTGCAAGTGCATCCTTCCTTAGGTTGGGACCTGTATACAATAATACAGATTGTCTCACTGAGGCTCTATATATTGGAGCAAGATATTTTTACTCTTGTTCTCAAATCTTCTTTCAATAAAGGGTAACCTACTGTTAACCTCCCTAACCATTTGCTGAACCTGGCTATTAAATTTGTCCTTTACAAGGCTATCCATAATAGCCTCTGAACACCAACACCTTCACTCTCTTGACATTCTAAAAGCAGTCTTCCTTTCCTATTTTCTGTCGAAATGGACGATGCCGTTTTTCCCACATTATATTCCATCTGCCCTCAACCAGTCACTGCTCATTCCCTTGAAATTTCTCTATATCATCCTCTGCCTACGTTGCCTCCTAGCTGTGTATCATTATCCACTCAACTAAATTGTTACACGGTTTGTGAACAGTCAAGGGCCTAGTAGTGCAGCACCCCACTGTTTACCCCCTCTCATTTTGAAATGACCTGTTTCCTGTCCACTTAGACAGTCCTCAATCTTTGCACTTTAATTTTACTTAATTATTTGCGTGGCAACGTATCAAGGGGTTTCTGAGAGTCCAACTACGCTCAGATCAACTGATTGGCCCTTATCTGTTTAGCTAATTACTGCAAATTCCAACAGTTGGTTAAACATTATCTTCCTTTCATAAATCTCTCTTCAATCTGCCCAATCCTATGATTTTCTAAATGTCTCGTCACTGCCTCCTCAGTAATAGATTCTATCACTTCTCCACTCTGGCAAACCAACTACTGATAGTTTCTTGTTTTCTCTCTCCCTCCTTTAATACTAGGGTTGCATTTGCTACATATCAGTCTGTGGGAACTGTTGTAGAATCAATAGAATTTTGAAGGATGACCAGAGACTTGGTTGAGAGGGGGACAGGACTGGCTGCTTAATATTCCAGGGTTTCGATGTTTTAGAAGAGATGGAGAGGCAGGTAAAAGAGGGGAAGGAGTTGCACTACTAATCAAAGACAGTATCACAGCTGTACTCAGAAGGAACATAATGGAGGGCTCATCCACTGAGTCGATATAGATAAAACTCAGAAGTAAGAAAGGCACAATCACTGATTGGATTATACTATAGACACCACTGCCCCCCCCCCCCCCCCACCAATAGCCATTGGGGCATTGAGGAACAGATATGCAGGCAGGATTGTCGTAGTGGGTGACTTCAACTTTTCCAATATAGACTGGGACCTCCTTCGTGCAAGAGGGTTCAATGGGGTAGAATTTGTTAGGTGCATCCAAGAGTTTCTTAAAACAATACGTGGGTAGTCTTAACTAGAGGAGGGACCATACTGGACCTTGAATTGGGAAATAAGCCTGGTTAGGTGATTGACCTTTCAGTGGAGGAACATTTGGGAAACAGTGATCACAATTCCTTAAATTTTAAGATAGCTATGAATAAAGATAAGTATGGACCTTGCAGGAAAGTATTAAACTTGGGAAGGACAAATTACAAGAGTATTAGGCAAGAGCTAGGGAGAGTTCATTGGAAATGGCAGTTTTTGACATATTGAGTTATTTAAAGACCAACTGCACAGAGTACAGCACTGGTATCTTCCAGTAAGAAGGAAGAATAGGATGGCAAGATAAGGGAGCTTTGGATGACAAGGGCAGCTGTGAATTTAGTCAAGAAAAAGGAAGCATGTGGGAGATTAAGGAAGCTAAAATCAAACAGGGCCCTTAAGGAATATAAAGAAGCCAGAAAAGAACTCAAGAAGGAAATTAGGAGAGCCAGGAGGAGCCATGAAAAGTCCTTGGCAAATAGGATTAAAGAGTACCAAGGCACTCTATACATACATCAAGAGCAAGAGGATAACTAGGGAGAGGGTAGGACCTCTCTAGGATAAAGGAGGGAACATGTGCTTGGAGGTTGTGGTTGAGGTACTAAATGAATACTTTCTGTTGGTATTCACTAAGGTGGACATGGAGGATAGTGAGATCAATATGGGATATAGATCAGTTGCAGATATGGGTGAAGAAATGGCAGATGGAGTTTAATCCAGCCAGGTGTGAGCAGTTGTACTTTGGAAGATCAAATGTAAAGTGAAAGTACACAGATAATGTCTGGACCCTTAATGGCATTGATGTACAGAGGGAACTTGGGGTCCAAGTCCACAGATCCCTAAAAGTGGTGATAAAGAAGGTGAGAAGGCATATGGCATGTTTGCCTTTATTAGTAAAGGCATTGAGTTCAAGGGTCAGGAATTTATGTGGCAGTTTTATAAAACTCTGGTTAGGCTGCATCTGGAGTACATTACTGCATTCAATTCTGGTCGCCCCATTATAGGAAGGATGTGTAAGCTTTGAAGAGGGTGCAGAGGAGGTTTAGCAGAATGCTGCATGGGTTCGAGGGCATGTGCTATAATGAGAGTTTGGATGAACTAGTGTTGTTTTCTCTGGGGCAGTGGAGGCTGAGGGGAGACCTGATAGAAGTTATGAAATTATGAGAGGCATACATAGAGTATGCAGCTGTTGTGTTTTTCTTGGGATTGAAATGTCTAATACTTGAGGATGTGCGCTTAAGGTGAGGGGGAAAATTCAAAGGAGATGTACGTGGCAAGTTTTTTTTTTCCACAGTGGTGAGTGCCTGGAATGTACTCCCAGGGGTGGTGGTGGTAGTGGTGGAGGCAGATACAATAGAGACATTTAAGAGGCTCTTAGAGAGGCACATGAATATGCAGAGAATGGACCAAGTGCTGGCAAAAGGGATGTTTGGTCATTAGCTTAATTAGTTCGGCGCAACATTGTGGGCTGAAGGGCCTATTCCTGTGCTGTACTGTCCTATGATGATGATTGTTGTATCCATTATCTGATAACCATCTCCATCAAGATGTGGCTGGGGAGGCTGGACTGGACAGTTCACTGTGGAATGGAGTCAAGACCATTTGCGTCAAGGGCACATTCATGGTTGAGTTCTTCAAAATGTTCCTTCCAGTATGTGCCTGTCTGTCATCAATTCATAATCATAGAGCTATACATAACAGAAACAGGCCTTTTGGCCCAACTGGTGTATGCCGACCAAGATTCCCATCGAAGCTGGTCCCATTAACCTGCATTTGGCCCACATCCTTCTAAACCTTTCCTGTCGATGTATTTATCCAAGTGCTTTTTAAAGGTTGTTAATGTACCTGCCTCAACCACTTCCTGTGGCAGCCCATTTCCATAGACTGAAAAAGTTGCCCCTCAGTATCCTATTAAATCTCTCCCCTCTCACTCTAAACCTATGCCCTTTAGTTCTTGATTCCCTAACCCTGGGGAAAAGACTGTGTATTCACTCTATCTATGCCCCTCATGATTTTATATACCTCTAAGATCACCACTCATTCTCCTACACTCCAATGAATAATGTATCAACCTATTCAACCTCTCTCCATAACTCAGTCCCTCGAGTCCTTGCAATGTCCTCGTTAATCACGTCTGCACTCTTTTCAGCTTCATGGCATCTTTATTTCAGTAGGGTGACCAAAACTGAACGCAATATTCCAAATACTGCCTCACCAACGTCTTTATACAACTGCAACATAATATCCCAACTCCTATACTTGGTGACCTGACCGAAGGCCAGTGTGCCAGAAGTCTTCTTCACCACCCTGTCTACCTGTGACACCACTTTCAGGAACCATGTACTCTCTGTTCTACAACACTCCCCAGGGCCCTACACCTCACACTTACCTACACTAATCCCATTTGCCCACATTAGGACCATATTCTAGAAGCAGATACGATAGTGGTCTTTAAGTGCATAAATGTGCAGGGAATAGAGGGATATGAATCATGTTCAGGCAGAAGAGATTTAGTTTAATTTGGCATTGTGTTTGGCACAGACGTCATGGGCCGAAGGGCCTGTTTGCTGTTAATGACTCCAACTTTCGTATCATCTGCAAACTTGCTAATTCTATTTTATCCTCTCTCTCTCACGCCTGAAACTGCCAATTCTGCCCTTTTATCAACCACATTTCTGTAATTGTAACAATATCATAATCCCATTTGCTGATCCGTGCTTTCAGCTCGTCTGTTTTGCCTGTGATGCTCCTTGCATTAAAGTAAATGTAGTTAAGCCTACCAGCCCCCTCATGGTTCCTTTCCTGTCTCTGCCTATTTTTCCTGCTGGACTTACCTGTTCTACTTTCTACATATGAGTCGGCCTCTCTACCTGTTGCACTGTCATTCTGGGTCCCACCCCACAGCCTCACTAGTCTAAACTCTCCTGTGTAGCACTAGAAAACCTCCCTGCAAGCATATTAGTCCTCTTCCTGGTTTCCTGGTCACTCTTTATCAAACCAGTTCTGGTATTTCTGGTAGGAACACTAGGTGTTAATTATGGTGCACATCAGGGCAGTCCAGATGCTTTGGGCACTGGGAGTTGTCTAATGAGGTAGTCTGAGGAGATCCTTGAGACCTTGTACATTTTGTTTTGTTTGATAATAGCAAAGTTTCTGTTGCTGTCATTGTTTTGGAGCCAGGCTGATGGAGCTAAATGGACGAGCAGAATAGTCATTGGTACCTCTTGTGCTGTGGATATGTTTTCAGTCTGTTGCTCAGAAGATGATGTACTGGTGCAGTGTCTGGATTGGAGATGTTGCATTGGGGTCTGCGTTTTGTCAACAGGGTGTAAGTAATAAGACGATGCTCCAAGTATTTTATCAGTAGGACGTTTCCACTGAAGTTGGTGTTCCCTATTCCCTCTTGGCCAATCACTTTGCCAGAGGTTTGTACCTTTTTATAGCCTTGGCATTGGTGTCACATTGGAGAATCTGTTTTCTCCTTCAAAGAGATGCAGGCTAGGTTTTACTTTGAAAGGTCATTTTGTCCTCATTCTCAACATGCATTGTTCCAGTGTTGGGGCAGTACTGATGATTCTGTGTTGGTGACCTAGATAGTCATGAGACATGCACTTATTGCACAGGAGAAATTGCTAAGTTGTCAGACCAGCTCATTCTTGGCTCATCCCTGGAAGACAGCATTCCTCTTCTGGTGTGACCTTCCACTGTCTCATTCTTTTGAGCTGCCCACTGTGTCTAATTCAAGGTATTGTCAGTGATAAAGAATCTTGAATTCCCAGGTTGTGTCCCAGAGTAACAGTTATGTTTGTTGGAGGTATCCGTGAAGTTTCGATAATTGCAGTTCTAAGGTTTCATATTGAAGAGTGAAAGTAGCCTGTGTGTGGTTTATGTGGGATAGCTGTTACACACCAGCCATCATGTGGACTTGACAGAGTGAGGGGTAGATCTAATTGCAAGGGGACTCTGTATGTTGCAAAGTGACCACATAATGAGAACTTGGGCAAATGTTTCAATTCAATTTGCTGTGACTTTAATCCCTGTATAGCAGTTGGAATTGTGCAACCTTAGTGCATACTGTACCCAGCCATGATTTCAGGTGCTTGGAAAAGAAGCTGGAACACAAGTACAATTCAAAATGAATAACTTGTCATATGCATATTTAAACTCGTTAATTGGAATTTGGACCTGGAACAATGAAATTTGTTCACACCAAGATGAGTGTTCCTACAGTTGGGTGTTCATCTTGCAACTGGATGGGTCAGGTTTGGCTGTGGGACATCACTTCTAATTGTGACATGACTCCAATATTGGAGAGGAAATGCTGGCTGTGTATCTCTTGTCATGGGCAACATATCAATCAGCTGAGGCCATGGTGTGATATGAACTCTTGTTTTCAGATTACCATAAATTATTAACCTCTGCAAAGTAAGTACTAATCCACCTTTCCTATTAGGAGCAAATGAAATGCTAGAAAATCCAATAATTAGTTCCCAAGTAGCTAATCGTCCTTTTTTTTGTGTCTGTGTCCTTTTTGTCTCTAGTGGAGGCCTCAGTAACCTGTTGTATCTCTGCACACTGCCAGATCATGTCCTGAGTGTGGGCGATGAACCTCGCCAGGTACTGCTGCGTGTTTATGGAGCCATCCTACAGGTAAGTGCAAGTGACTCATTTGGTAACAGCAATAAATGGCAGAAAATTAAGCTCTTGAGCTGCTTTTAAATTGATGTTTCCCATAACAAATCGGGATTTTTAGAAATAATTATCAATTCTTTTCCTTGATTTCTGCTTCACCTACTTTCTCCAGTTTTGATGTGCTTGCTCTTGCTGACACGTACTTCTGCGATGTTCACTTTGGTAACCACACCAGAATCGACTTGTCAGGTGTCTGCAAAATGTGGTCTCTAATTGCATAGCTGAATGCTGAAATATTTCTCCTTGACTCCCACTAGAGGGCAGGAGAACCTGTTTTTTAAACTGGGCTAAAGTTCAGGGACTTGAAGTATGATAAGCCTGTTAATACCACAAAACTGAACATCTGTTCAGCTTTTTTTACTATTTGCAGTCCCAGTTTATATCTGGCTTGTGAAGTGCCTACAGTGTGTCTACTTGTTGCAGGGCTTGAATTGATGGTACCTGGCTACGATGAATTCTCCTGGTTAGGAACAGGAGAAGACTGAATTCAGATGAGGGAAAACTTCACTGCACTTCATTCCAAGTGAATTAGGCACCTCATTGCTATGCTAGACAATTAGTAATTTGGGGTGCAGGTTACACAAAATGAAGCCATTTGATTCATTGAGTGTGTGACACTCCAATGTCACAACCAGAATGTGCCTGTTTCTAGATATTGAACCAAAGAAAGGGTCAACTTCTGAAGTTGGGATTTCTGCAGCTAAATCCAGATCCAATTCTATTTCCATGTTACCATGACTTCTGCTAAACAGTGTTTTACAGTTCAGGATTGCCAGCCCCTCCTTTTCACTGTCTGGTTTCTCATTAACCAATAACACAACTTGGGTATTGCAACATAATTCTGTATGTTTGTGATTTCAGTGTCACATGAGCTGTACACTATTGCACAAGCTGTGAGCCAGTTTATTACCTTAGTATATTTTATTCTAGTTTAAGTTTTCTAAAGAAGCCTATTTCCTTTTCTCTTCTGGCTATGTTTCTGGTCTAATTTTCACCTCTCCCTCGAGTGTGAAAAGCTTGTCATTTGTTGCCAAACCAGAGCCCATATACACAGCTGCTTCTGTTTCCCTCATTTTCCTTTCAAGTCAAATCCAGTATTTTCCAGCCCCCCAACTGAAAATAATGCCTGCTTTGTATGTTCTCTTGATGTAAGTACACATTCAGGCTAGCTGTTCTGCAGCTGACAGGCCCTGTATTATAATTGCAGGCATCCTGCATCCATTTCACTTCTTTGATAAGACTAAGATTGGCGTTTTGCTTGTTTCACTGTTGGTTACTCTGGTTCCCAATTTCAACTCCTGCATCAGTAAACAGTCCATTTCCATTCTGTGCACAAGTCCAAAGATTCCTGAAGGTGGCAGCATGGGTAGATAATATAGTAGAAGGCATATGGGATACATGCCTTCATTAGAGAATGAACTTATCGTAAACTTTAAGACATTGATTAGGCCACAGCTGGAATACTGTACATTGTGGTCACTGCAGTGGAGAAGGAAATGATTAGATAGGGCATTTTAGTTGTGAGGAGTGACTAGAAAGGCTAGGTTTGTTTTCCTTTGAGCTGAGGGGGAGGCTGATATAGAGGTATACAAAATCATGAGGGGCCTAAGTAGGGTTGATGGTAGAAAACTTTAACCAACAGCAAAGGTATCTAAAACTAGAGGACATGAATTTAGGTCAGAGGGGATCTGAAGAAAATGTTTTCACCTGGAGCATAATTGCCATCTGGAACTCATTGCCTGATAAGGTGATGGGGGAAGGTAAATTGACAACATTTGTACTTTAGACAAGCACTTGAATCATTAGAACATAGAAAGCTATGGACCAAGTAAATTGAATTAATGTAGATAAGCACTTGATGGTTGGCATGGACGTGGTGAGCCAAAGGGTCTGTTTCTGTACTGCTATTCTAACCTGATACTATTTAAATTGTCAATCTTATCAGGAGTGCATTTTGCCTTGAAAAGCCATTTCCAGAATGTGTTTAAGTGGTCATTGTATTGGATAAGATTTCTGCTGTTCTGACTGTAAATACTTTTGTTGTCCCTCACAGGGTGTGGATTCTCTGGTATTGGAGAGCGTGATGTTTGCAGTTTTGGCAGAACGCGCCTTGGGACCAAGACTATATGGAGTGTTTCCACAGGGACGTTTGGAGCAATACATTCCAGTATGAAGTTATTTCTCTCTAGTGTCACAGTTTTGTCATGAACTTTGTCTTGGGACCATTTCTCAAACTTCAGCATCCATGCACAGTCATTCATCCTCTATAGGAATATCCTACTCATCAGAGGCCTTGCTGAACTGGTTGCAAGTGGTTTATTGCATTGGGCGTGGTAACCAAGGCTGTCACCAGGACTGGCTGTTGGAGATAGTATTGAATTACTGGCAAAGTAACTGACCAGAAATGGAATTAACTTGTTCTTTCTCTTTGCAGTATGTCCCCTTATTTATCATCCTCTTCACACAATTATTTTAAGATCTTGTCAGTGTAAGAGACAAGGCCATGCTTCACTGTGGCTGGAACTGGTTTGTTTCATTTGCTTTGTAGCTGGTGGTAGATTAACTCTGTTCAGTACATGCAGACCTCCACAGGTGTGGTAAAGACTGCCACAGGATGTTGGAGCAATTTGTTATGCTGCCCATCATGTAAAATGTTGATAGCAGGCGGACAAATATCAGATTCCTATGTCATCTCAATGTTTGTCCTTTCAAAAGGTCTTTGTCCAAGTCCATTGTTTTTCCCAATTTGTTGTAAATCGTTGTCACCTTATGAGTGGTATCAGAACCAATTAAACTCTGGTATTGGTTTATTATTGTCATTTGTACCAAGGTACAATGAAAAACTTGTCTTGCAAACCGATCATACAGGTCAATTCATTACACAGTGCAGTTACATTGGGTTAGTACAGAGTGCATTGATGTAGTACAGGTAAAAACAATAACAGTACAGAGTAACGTGTCACAGCTACAGAGGAAGTGCAGTGCAATAAGGTGCAAGGTCACAAGGTAGATCGTGAAGTCATAGTCCATCTCATTGTATAAGGGAACCGTTCAATAGTCTTATCACGGTGGAGTGGAAGCTGTCCTTAAGTCTGGTGATATGTGCCTTCAGGTTCCTATATTTTCTACCTGATGGAAGAGGAGAGAAGAGAGAATGTCCTGGGTGGGTGGGGTCTTTGATTATGCTGGCTGCTTCACCAAGACAACGAGAGGTAAAGACAGAGCCCAAGGAGGGGAGGCTGGCGTCTGTAATGTACTGGGCTGTGTCCACAACTCTCTGCAGTTTCTTGCGGTCCTAGGCAGAGCAGTTGCGGTACCAAGCCGTGATACATCAGGCTGTTTATTCTTACTCCATTGATCAGAAGTTTTCAGATTCCTTATGTAGACAGACTCTTTATTTTGGAGAAATCATCCTTTCCCCTGCAGTTTCACCACTCTCCCTATCCCCTCCAATCTAGTTTTCACCACTTTCTGAAGACAAACTTTTGTTGGCCTTGCAATCTATGTGCACTTGCTACTCTCTGGCACTGATATATTATCCCTTGGTTGGAAGGGTTTGCAGACCCTTTGACTGTAGAAAGAGTTGCTTCTGCCTGTATTTCTACTTTCCTTTTACCCTAGCTAACCCCTCCTCAACATTCTTCATGATGTTAGTAGATGTATTTTTCAGTCTGGACTAGGAGCAGATTCCCCTGTGGTGGTGTGGACACCAATTGGAGCAGCTTTTCCTGTCTGAGATGAATAAGTAATGCCAGATCAAAGCTGGCTTACATTTGCTCAGTCAAGTTCTAGGTGCAGTCTAGTGACTGCTTAGGGTATATATCAAGGGGTTGTCAGTTTACCAGAAGGTAGACTGCCCTTTTCAAAATTCTGAGATGGATATCATGATTTCACTTGAGTGATTTCCTGTTACAGCTGCTGGGTTACACTGCATTTTGTAGCAGTTAGGAGTGTGTTTGAATATAGAGTAATAACCAAAGGCTGAACAGCTGACTCTGATCCTGGCGAGGTTAGACCCGAGTATTCTAGGTGTGAAGGTACAGGGTAAACGTTGACCCCTCCCCTGCTGCTGTGGATTGGAAGCAAATTGGTAGCATCTGAAACCCAAGCTGCTTCTATCCACCAATGATCCCGCTTCCCTGTGTTTGTTCCCATATTTGAGTGGTGTCTTTGTTAGGCGAGGGTGCGTAACTATCATTAAGGATTGACCGAAAGAATGCATTAAAATTAAAATAATTTAATTTGGCATCCTCCAAATCTGTCTGACTAGAGCCGTCGACTCCTGACTGAAGAGTTGGGAATTCCAGATATTTCAGCAGAGATTGCGGTTAAGATGTCTCGATTCCATGGAATGGTCATGCCCTTCAACAAGGAACCAAAGTGGCTGTTTGAGACTATGGACAGGTATGGTTGACAAGGATCTGCATCAAGTTGTATGGAGTGGATCTCAAGGACAGGCTGTCGAATTGCCCAGTGCAACAGCAACTGCAAAACAGTCATTTACTTAGCTTCCTCTTTTTGTTTTTGTTTTGTTGCCTCCCTTTCATATCATATCATGTTATGCTTTTAAACCTTGAACTGCCTTAGCTAACCTGTCTGGGCGGTTTAGTCCAGTGTTCTACTGTTAAATGTACTCCCAATGAACTGTTATCTTCGTCTAGCTCTGCCTTGTCTTGTGGCTGATAAGTATTGGGTACTTGCTGGTCTCTTACAGACCATCACCATCCACCCTCCAAACTTCATACAAATGGAGACAGACTGATCTGAAACAACAGGAAAGAACTGCCAATATAAGCAATCTAGTTCAACGAGCTACCATTGCTGAGAGGCGCAAATGGATTTGGTAATTCCCACGGTGTGCAAAGGCACTAGACCAGGCCCTGAAAGGGCAATGCAAAGAAAAACTGTGGAACTCGTATTTGCTTTGCATTTTTTTGGTGTAATCTGTCCTATTCATTAGAGTATGTGAGCCTTTCATCCTTATTTATGAGATTCCATTTAAGATGGTGATGATCCACTTTCCTAAACCATTGCAGTAACTGAAGGTGAGGGAAGGAGCCACCGGATTTTTGACTTTCCAGAAAAAAGCAACAACAAATTGATTCTAAATGGGATGATGCATGATTTGCAATGTGCTGCTGCTTCCCTTTCAATATCCTTGCAGAACTTGTCTTGCTAAGTGGTAATTTATAGCTTTGGGAGGTGGCTCCAAAGAACCCTTGGAAAATGAAATGACTTTTGTAGATGATACAAACTGCAGTTATGGTGATCTGGTTGTAGGACCGAACAGTTCAGAGATGCAATGAGTACTGATCAGTGGGCTGTTTTGTTCAAGACGATGTTGAAACTTAAGTGGTATTAGAGGTGATTTATCCTGTGTACTTTAAGCTTTAGAGGAGTTCTAGCTGTAGAATATTCTGCCTCAAGGGGAAGTGAACAGGCTGTGGATGGCAATTGTCATTGCCTTGCACTTGTTTGGCCCTAACTACTTAATTTTCTGAGCACTTGAGAATGGAATTGAACATTTGCCTATTATCAATGATCGTTCCCATTCTGACCTTTTGATGGAGGCAAATTGATAAAATAGCTGTTCCTGGAGCTGAGGTGATGATAAACTTCCTCTTATAATCCAGCCAATGATTCCCATTGATCTCAGTTTTACTAATGTTATTTGAGGGAGTGGGGTCATGCTCGTACTGTTGGAACATTGTGTTGTTTTTTTTTTAACCTGATTTGTAATCTCAAGCCTAGTGGCTCTTGTGGAACCCAAATCGGAGTATTGATGAGTAGATTATTGTCATATGATGGCATTTTCAATAATCCCATTCCATAGCTTTGTTTCAGAAGTGTGAGCTGGAGCAGTAATTGATGGGTTGGACTTTTTGTGGCCAAGGTGCAACTCCAGAGCACTGTCCCCCTATGTGGTAGATACCATTGTTGCAGCTGTGATGGAAGAGTTTATCTAGAAAAGTCGCTGGTTCTGGGGCACAACGAAGAGGCTATTGGGATCTGTAATCTTTGGTGTATTTCATTACGCTGTCTTTGTCAGTGAGTGAAAAGGATTAGCTAAAGACTATGCTGCCATGGACACTTGGCACTCTTGGCTGAAGATGGCTTCAAAGCTAGTATTTTTGATTTGCATGCAGGGCTCTTCCATCATTCAGGAGTGTTTCCTGCTACTTAACCACCATAATCAAAAATTGTCACCTATGCTGAATATGGTTTGCTGCTACATTTTATTTTACATTTTGCCCTCACTTGGGCTGAGGATCCAGTGTACATCTGTTAACTAGCCACTTTTTGCATCAATTGGGATGCACATCCTTGCTCTCGGTTGGATCTCCTGATTCTAATGCCCCCTCCATTTCAGAAGTTATGCCATCCATCTTGGAGCAGCAAAATAAATGGGGCCCCTTCGTTCTATACTACTGTGTACTCTTTGTCTATTATTAGGTAAACTCCTCACTGTGTTGATTTGCTCCATTAATAATGGTTATGAATAACTGAGTGCTGTCTTTATTTCAGCAAGATGTGCAGCTACTTCAGATTTTTTAAAAATGCTTTCATTTTTTAGGAATATTATCAGACTTGATGCCTTCTTGCAAAGGTTCATTCAGGTTTCAATGGAGTTTTGAGGATAGAATAGATGAGGGAAAACTAGAGGATGTGGTGTAAATTGAGTTTTCTTACTGTTTTGATAGTCTTATGAGATTAGTGTATAACATTAAAGCACATGGAACTGGAGGTGTTATACTGGCATGGATTAAAAACTGATTGACCAACGATAGGAACACATACTCATTTTTAGAATGGCAGATGGTAGCTAGAGGGGTACAGCAGGGATCAGTGCTTGGAGTCCCATCTGTATTAATGGTTCGGATGAGGGAGCCATATGTAGTACTTTGATCTGAAACTGGGTGGAATTGAGTTAAAGCAGATGCAAAGAGGCTTCAAGAATAATTAGACAAATTGAGTGGGTGAATAACTGTCAAGTTACTTACTTTGGTTGGAGAAAAAAAGTAATAAAAGCAGAGTATTATTTAAGTGGTCTTGGTTTGCGAAATGTTGATGTACAATGGGATGTGAGGGTTGTAGTACACCAGTCACCTGAAAACACATAAAACATTTTGCAATGAAGGCCAACATACCTTCATGTCTGGTTGAGTACTAGAGTTATACAGAACCCAAGTTATACTACATTTAGCACATTGGGTGAAGTTTTGTCTCCTTACGTAAAGAGACCATAGGAGTTCAATCAAGGTTAGCCAGACTGATTTCTGGGATGGCAAGTCTGTTGAGTGAGAAAAGATTGGATTGACTAGGGCAGTCTAGATGAATGAGTAGGGATCTCTTTGAAATGCACCAAATTCTTATGGGCTTGACTGGATGCAGGGAGGATATTTCCTCTGGCTGGTGGGAAGCAGGGGCAAGGATCAGAGATCAGTTTCAGAATGTACTCAGGACTGAAAAGAAATTTCTTCAAACAACGGGTAGTGAATCTGTGGAATTCTCCACTTTTGAAGATTGAGGTGATAGGGCTTCTAGACCCAAAACTCAGCAGAGTATGAGGAGAGAATGGGCATAAAGTAATGCAATAGAAGATCAGCCATGATCAGTTCAAATGGCAGAGCAGGTTGAAGGAACCAAAAGTCCAATTTTTCTTGTTTCTAAGCAATGTCTGGTTCCAGGGCTTAGTTAGGATTGGGCCTGCAGTCTTGTGATTTGATCTGAAGAACTTCTAATAAAGACTATCTCTCTCCTCTTTGTAAGGTATCTCAAGCAGATAATGGGGCTAACATTCATCAGAGAGGCACATGTGAAAAAGTTCAATAAACTGAAGACTTACAACCTTCCAGGAGAGTTGGCGAGTTTAAAGTAAGAATTTAAATATTCTTTAATCATTACTTTACTGTTTGACAGGAGACCTTGATCATTGGCATGAGCTTAAGTTTGTACATTGGGGAGAAAAGAAATTATTGTTTTTACAATACTTTTTCATCTTTCCTGTTCTTTGCTACTCTCTGAAATCAATATAATTTGCAAATTTGGTTCTTTTTCTTTCGGGCACTTCTTGAAGCCACTTGGTCACCTGTGGTTTTTTGCCACAATGATGTACAAGAAGGTAAGGATGGATTGTAGGAGAAATAGGTTTTATAGTTGGCTTTGAATTAGCAGAATGATCAGCAGATCTGTGATGGATTGAAGTATCAACAAAAGGTAACTCGATCAATTCTGCACCAGTGATTGTGCAGGGAGAATGTTTCCTCTGGCTGGTGGGAAGCGGGGGCTAGGGCCCGAGATTAGTCTCAGGATATACTTTATAGTATTTCCTTGGTAATATGCCTGAACACATTACTGCTTCATAGTGATGGATGTTGGAGATAGCTTTGAGATTTTGGTACTAGTCAGCTCTGAAGGGATGGGTGGTAATCAGAGCAGATTTGAGCTTTTAAAGAACCCAAACCAATTGGATTAGTAGAGAAATTACTTCACCAGTGGCACTGACTTCAGTGAAGGTGGACAGAATAGAATGAGGGTGTAAGTTGGGACATAGCTTTCTGCATTGGATTGTTTATTATTGTCACTTGTACCGAGGTACAGTGAAAAGCTTGTCTTACAAAAAACCGATCGTACAGGTCAATTCATTACACAGTGCAGTTACATTGAGTTAGTACAGAGTGCATTGACGTAGTACAGTAAAAACAATAACAGTACAGAGTAAAGTGTCACAGCTACAGAGAAAGTGCAGTGCAATAAGGTGCAAGGTCACAACAAGGTAGATCATGAGGTCATAGTCCATTTCATTGTATAAGGGAACCGTTCAATAGTCTTATCACAGTGGGGTAGAAGCTGTCCTTAAGTCTTGGTGGTATGTGCCCTCAGGCTCCTGTATCTTCTACCCGATGGAAGAGGAGAGAAGAGAGAATGTCCCGGGGGTGGGGTCTTTGATTATGCTGGTTACTTCAAGACAATGAGGGTAAAGACAGAGCCCAAGGAGGGGAGGCTGGTGTCCGTGATGCACTGGGCTGTGTCCACAACTCTCTGCAGTTTCTTGCGGTCTTGGACAGAGCAGTTGCCGTACCAAGCCGTGATACATCCAGACAGGATGCATTCTATGGTGCATCGGTAAAAATTGGTGAGAGTCGAAGGGGACAAACCAAATTTCTTAGCCTCCTGAGGAAATAGAGGCACTGGTGAGCTTTCTTGGCCATGGCATCTACATGATTTGAGCAGGACAGGCTGTTGGTGATGTTCACTCCAGGAACTTGAAGCTGTCAACACTCTTGACCCATCACCATTGATGTAGATGGGTGCATGTGCACCACCCCCTTTCCTGAAGTCAATGACCAGCTCTTTAGTTTTTGTTGACATTGAGGGAAAGGTTGTTGTCATGACACCTCCACTAAGCTCTCTATTCTCCTTCCTGTACTCCGACTCATTGCTGTTGAGATACGACCTACAAACAGCGGTATCATCTGCAAACTTGTAGATGGAGTTAGAGCAGAATCTGGCCACACAGTTGTGAGTGTATAGGGAGTAGAGTAGAGGGCTGAGGACGCAGCCTTATGGGACACCATTGTTCAGAATAATCGTGCCGGAGGTATTGCTGCCTATCCTCACTGATTGCGGTCTGTTTGTTGGAAAGTCAAGGATCCAGTTACAGAGGGAGTGTGAGTCCTAGGTCTTGGAGTTTGGTAACAAGCTTGCTTGAAAATTATTGTATTGAAGGCAGAGCTGTAATCAATAAACAATAGTCTAACGTAGGTGTCTTTACTGTCCAGATGCTCCATAGCTGAGTGTAGGGCCAGGGAAATGGCATCCACTGTAGACCTGTTTCGCCAATAAGCGAATTGCAATGGGTCCAGGTTGTCTGGTAGGCTGGAGTTGATGTGTGCCATGACCAAACCTCTCAAAGCACTTCATGATGATGGATGTCAGAGCCACTGGTCGGTAGTCATTGAGGCATGTTACCTTGCTTTTCTTTGGTACCGGGATGATAGTGGCCTTCTTAAACAGGAGGGAACCTGAGGTGAAGCAGGAAGAGGATGAATATGTCCGTAAATACTTTTGCCAGCTGATCAGCACAAGATATGACACACAGCCCAGGACACCATCTGGGCCAGGTGCTTTCCTTGTGTTCACTCTCCGGAAGACTGATCTTGCATCCTCCATTGTGATCACAGGTTCAGCTGCGTTGGTGGCTGTCAGGGTGGGTGGTGACAATCCACTTCCCTCTTGTTCAAAACGCGCATAGAATGCGTTAAGTTCATCAGGAAGGGATGCGCTGTTGTTAGCTATGCAGCCTGACTTCGTCTTGTAGCCTGTTATGGCATGTAAGCCCTGCTATAACTGGTGGCTGGTCAGGGACTCGATTTTGAGTTGGTATTGTGTCTTGGCATCCCTGATAGCTTTCCGAAGGTCATACTCCATTTCTGTACAGATCAGGATCACCAGATTTGTGTGCAGCAGTCCTCTCCTTCAGTAGGGAGTGGATCTCCCAGTTCATCCATAGTTTCCTGTTGGGAACACCTGTATTGTCTTTGGTATATAGTCCTCCACACACTTGCTGATAAGTCTGTGATGGTCTGCATGGTTAACAGAGTGAATAAACTTAAAACATTTAACCTGTTGTTTCAACATTAGGAGAAGATGGTCAGTCTTGAGCACTGTGAAATGAAACCTAAAACTGGCTTTGGATCCTGTTTTATGGCCCACATTTGTTGAGGTAGAGTGAATGCTTCGTACTGTTTCCAGCCCACTTCCCTGACCACAGCAACAGGTGCAGTCTGTCTTCACACTGAAGGTGCTAACTGTTGTGTTGTTTGACACTACTACCTTGGGGCAGATATTCAGAGGAATACATTTGGAAGAGATCTTGCAGTTTACAACTTGGACAGAAGCAAGTGATTGAAATTGAAGCTGGGACTAGTTGCTTTTTTTGTTTGGAGTTAACCTGTGCAAAAGGTTGTCACTGTAATAGACTATTGAACAGACTCTGATGTGATTTATTTCTTTCCAACACTGTCAATTTGTGATGAAAATCAGAAAATCCTCAAAATCCATTTACTTTTCCTAAATCAGTACTGAGCCATTCCTTGTTGTTGAATTAATTTTCTGATTTTTGTTTCCTTTTCAAGGTAACATTCTCTATTTGGCAGATAAAGACCCTGCATCCACAGAGAAATTGATGCTGATTGATTTTGAATACAGCAGCTATAATTACAGGTAATGACAGCTCTCAGCATTTTATTGCTATCAAGTTGCTGAACTAAAATTGTTTTTGTCAGTTGTAAAGTGTGTATATGTTCCAATAGAAACTTTTATTTGGAGGGGACTCGGTGTTACGAACCAGCAACAAAAGAAACACACTGAGTCCTAATTCAGTGTTTAAAAACTACTTTATTAATAGCTACTTGTGATGAGAAAAATAAAAGTAAAAATGTTAAACCTTAAACATTAACCCTAAAACCAAACTGTGTGTGGGCAAATTCCCAAACTCCAAGTCCAGGAATGGTTCTTAAAGTTCCCGTCAGCAAGCCATAAGGTAGATGGTAAGACGTAGATGTAGAGAGAAAAATAGAAAGTAATTACAAAATCCAAATGTTCCACGATGGAACCAAACGACACCTTAGTGTTTACTCGGTAGTGACTTCCTCACCCCGCAAAGCATCCAAATTATGGCGTCCACACAAATACCTGTTTCCTTCTACAGGTCAACAACAAAGTGAACTCCACTGTGTCATTCAGAAGTATTTGCCACCCCGAAAAGCATCCGAGACATGGCCGTCCACACAAACACCTGTTTCCCTCCACAGATTAACGACAAAGGGACCCACCGGATTACTCCAAAAATCCATACGTGGATTGTAGTGACAGACGGTTATTGTTTCTCATCCATCGATAGAGAATCTAGCAGGCTCTTCCTCCCCCCCCCCCCCCCCCCCCCCACCCCCCCCCCCCCCCCCCCCCCCCCCCCCCCCCCCCCCCCCGCCGATTTCGTCAACAACATCCTTTATCTTCTGTTGACATAAGCACGCCACACACACGCTATGCTCTATCTTAAAGGGACATTCACCAATAGTAACCTAGTCCGTAACATTCTGGAGCCCCAACTGATGTACTTCTGATGTGATTAAATAAGGCCCCACCCCCAGATGAAGTACCACCAGCACCTTCTGGTTTTGGTAGTATTATCGAGAGCCAAGTCATGTTTGCAAGTGATAAGGCCTACTTGTTCTGGCATGGCTATTCACTTCCTGAGCACACAGTTAGGCTGGATCTGACCACTGCCTGCAATGGCAATCACTCTTTGGAAGCTTAAATGTTTGTCATGGTTGGGAGAGAGATGGAGGGGATAGGAGATGCAATGGATATCTGGATTGCTGTTGGGAAGAGGCTGCTTGATGTGTAGCTGATGTTCTGACTTTGTGTTTGCAGAGGCTTTGATATCGGGAATCACTTCTGTGAATGGATGTATGACTACACTTATGATCAATGGCCATTCTTCAAAGCTAGTATAGAGAATTATCCCAACCGACAGCAGCAGGTACGGACACCAGGAAAGCTGGTCTTTAGGCATCCGTATGAATGATGGAAATGCACCTTTCTCTCTGTTACCAGAATATCTGGCATTGACACATGACCATGTTTGGGTAAAGAATGGCTCTGTGAAGGAACACCTGGAGAAGCTGTTTTGAAGCATCTTGCCATCAGGAAGTCTGGTATCTTCATGTCTTAAAAGCACTCATGGTCGACTTGAAGAGCAAATGTGATTATACAGCTTCTGCTTAAATAACATTGAACTCTCCTATTTCTCCTCAGCTTCACTTTATCCTGACATTACCTTTCTGAATACTCAGGCAATAAAGGGACTCGGTGCATGAGGACCAGTCGAAAATTGAGAAGAGATGATCATTGAGATCAACAGGTTGGGCACTTGTGTGGAGTGAACAAGGGGTTAAATTGGTGAGAGGTTTCATTGCATGTGATGCTTGGCAGTTAAGCAGTTCTTATTCTATACAATTAACTGCTAAAACCTGAAGATCGGCAGACTCAATGGCTGCAGTTTAATCCACTGTCCATCTGGAAACCAAAGATATCAGATTCTGCTTGTGGGGACATGGGTACCTCACTTTTCACCCAGAAGGGAGTTATGAGCCAAGGCAGTATCAGATGAAGCTCCAGAGTTTGCTGACACACCAGTCAAAAATGTCACTGCATGTCCCTCTGGTGTACTGAGAGCTACAACATCAGTGTTGCCTGCTGTGTTGAAATAAAGTTGCTTGAATGTGCATCTAACAATAACAGGGCCCTCCCTAACATGTTGTTCAAACCATAGAAGCATGTAGTGCAGGAGGAAACCAGTCAGCACTTTGTGCTTATGCCAGCTCCTGAGAACAATCCAAGAGTAATCCCACTGCCCTTCATGCTTGGGGGAAAGAGCACCTGGAGGAGATGTGATAGCAGCCTCCTGAAAACACATGAGGGAAAATTTGTTGATCTTTCTCACTTTTGGACCTTTTCCCCTGTCTCTCTTCCACATTCATGAGTCAGGCCAGAGCTCAGCTGAACTTCCCCTCTTGCCCCAATACACTTGCCAGCTCTTCATTCCTGTTGTGTCTTCACTGTTACTCCACTGTGACCTTTCTCGAGCCTTTCCGAGAATAAACTCCTCACCTTGCCTCGTGATCTCCATCTCCCATGAATGCTCACAGAGCAGCTTCCAACCCCTCCCCAACCTCCTCTTGTCTTTAACTTTCTCTCACTCCCTAACCCCACCATCCACAAATACCCTCCACCCACCCCCCACCTCCTCACAAACTGTGCTTAAGGAGACTGAAGGACAAGGCACCTGGAGCTCTGTTGCTCATAGTCTAAGCTGTTCCCCAGTCCCGTGTAACTGAGGCCTGTGCACATTGTGGGAGGTAGTCTTCCTGAACTGATGACAGGTTGGTTTTTGGTTGGATTGACTAATGCAACATTGTTGTTTTAAGGTATGCCTTGGCCTCTCACTACCTGTGGGCACTCTGGGCTATTATACAAGCGAAGATTTCCACGATCGAGTTTGGTTACATGGTGAGTTGTGTGTATATATTTCTGCCACTTCCTGGTTATACAGCTACTTCACTTGTTTTCTTCCCTCCCCCCCATCCCCTCTTCTCACCCCGACAGTGTGTTAAGAGGGCAACAGGCCTGGGAGAATTGTGTTGGCATGGGGCGGGAAGTGGCTAACTGACAGAAAAGGGAGTTGGGATAAATGGGTCAGTTTTGGATTGGTGGTCAGTAACTAGTGCAATGCCACAAGGATCAGTGCTGGGACTCAACTGATTATAATCTACAGTTCGGACTGAGATGAAGGGACTGGGTATAAGGGACTTGAGCAGATTTGCTGATGGTACAAAGGATGGGTGGGTTCACAAGTTGTGGGGAGCCCACAGCCTGCAAAGGGACATGGTGAGTGGGCAAGGAGGTGGCAGATGAAGTCTGGTGTGGGAAAATGTGAGGTTATCACTTTGGAAGGAAGAGTGAGCAAGCAAAACATCACTTGAACAGAGTGAGACAACTAAATGTTGTGTTGCAGAAGGGATCAGGGAGTGGAGTAGATGAAACACAGAGTTAGCATGCAGGTACAGTAAGTACTTGGGAAGCTGATGGGATGTTGGCCTTTATTGCGAGGGGTATGGAGTGTAAGTGGGGAAGTTTTGCACTTTTACAGGGTGCGGGTGAAAGTGCACCTGGAAGTACGTGTACAGTTATGGGCTCCATGTTTGAGGAAGGATCTGTTTGTACTGGAGGAGGACCGAGAAGGTTCACCAGGTTGGTTCCTGGGATGAAGGAGTTGACAAATGAAATGTTGAACAGGTTGGGCTGATACACATTGGTGAGCAGAAAATGAGAGGTGATCTGATTGAAAGATTTAAAGATAGTGTGGGTGATTGACAGAGTGGATATTGAGAGGTTGCCTCCCTTGTGGGAGTATTTGAAACTAGGGGCATTTTTCAAAATAAGGAGTCACTCATTTCAGACAGAAGGGGGAATTCCTTCTCTTGCAGGGTCGTGAAACTTTGGAATTCTCAACCCTCAAGACTGGTATCACTGTCCTGCTGAATATATTCAGACATTTGAACCAAAGGGGAGTCAAAGGATGTGGGAAGGCAGTTGGAAAACTGGTGTGAAGGCCAAGATTTGATCAGCCATGGTCTTACTGAATGGTGGAGCCAGTACAAGGGACCAAGTTAGCCGACTCCAGCCCCTGAGCACTCCCATCCTCCTTGCTTGCTCTCCCCTCCTGCCTCATGTTCTCCCTCCCTCCCACACCAACACCCACCTCCCCCCCACCCCAGACTCCTCCCTTGCCCGGCTGCCTCACCTACCCACTCTATTCACACTTTTTAGGTTGCAGATGTTTCCGATTTGTACTCTCTGAAATACTGACGTGATGTTTCTTTGTTTTAGGATTATGCCCTGTACAGAATGGAAGCCTACTTCGAACAGAAAAGACTATTCGCTTAATTTGCTGTTGAGCAACAGCACTGCTGTCTTGCTCAGAATTTAGCACGTCTCTTATCATTTCCTTTTTAAAATTTCCTTTCACTTCAAATTTGTCCACGACCGTTTCATACCTGATCAGCGGGCTGCACCTTGAAACCACACAGACTGGGGGAAAATCAAATTGCAATTCCATGCAAGAAATGATGAACATTAACTCCTCGGGGGGACAGTTGAAGGTAACTTCCAGCAGCAGCTGTGTGAAGCCCTGGGCCACAGGTGCTCCTGTAGGAGCCTGTAACAGTGTTTGTTCAGTGTGTGTTCCCATACTGTGTATCGTTGTCCTTCCTATGCTCCAGCAGTCTCCCAACCCGGTGACGTACAGATCCGCAAGGCTGGTTACCCTTGAAAATCTGTTGAGATTTGGGCCAGTTACAGTGATTGAAGGTGTTGGTTTGTGTTGGGGAGTCTAAGGGACTGAGCATGAATGGGACAAATCAGACTTTGTAGTGGGTTACTTTTGATTAATTTATGGTGTCTCTGGCAAGGCCTGTACTTGTTGTCCAACCCTCATTGCCTTTAAGAAGGTGGTGAAGAGATTGCCTTGAACTGCTGCATGTATACTTGCAGTGAAGGTATTCCACGTTGGGTCGGGTGTTCCAGGATGTAGACATGGTGACAATGAAGAAATGACCCCACATCAGCCTGGCTTGGAGGAGATCCTGCGGGAAGTGCTCCCCTGCTGCCCTTGTCCTTGATGGAAAAGGTCACTGGACGGCAAAAGTAATTAGTGTTGTTTTTCAACGCATTTCTACACCATTTGAGGATAATAAACAATGTGCTTCTGAGCAGTGCATACTAGATTGATCTGTAGTTTATTCCAAAATGTATCGCTAAGGTTGGTACAACTGACCTTGAACAAGGGATATCTGTGCAGGTTCCTGCTCCAGAAAGGAAAGTGCAAACTCAATGAGGAAAATAGTAGAAACTTAATGAGGAAAAAAGTTAAAAACTTTGGAAGTCCTCAGTAATATCAATAAGTGGAAAAAGAAATCACGTTTCTCTGAAATGAATTGCATTTCTAATTTCACTTTCTACTTTGCTGCATGACCTGCTTCCAGTTTTTTTATTCCTGCTGCTTCTGATCAGGGTTCAGAGACTGAGACCAATCACGCTATATAAAGATTGCATTAACTCCATCTTGGAACATATTTCAGCATCAATGAACTAATAAGTGGAGATTGTAGCTGCCCAGTCTGGCTACCCACTGGGTTTTTATTTCTTGTGTGCTGCAGGCAACAGCGACTTCGAATTTTTCCTCAGCTTATTCTCAGTGGCCTGCTGATCCACGACCAGTGCAGAAAGCACCCCTGAATGGATAGTGTGTAGGATGTACTGTGCTAAACCCTCCAAGTGTATATTGGACCAGTGTTAAGTAGTTTAACTTTGGAGGAATTAATCCTAGTGCATTAATTAAAATAAACAAGAGTGATAGTTGCAGCAAATGAATATTCCCAAGCAGCTAAGACTGGCAGAATGTTGATTAGTGCTTCTATTCTTTCACTCTTAATATCAGGTTAGTCAATTCTATATGCTAAGCATTGTGCAAGTCTACAATCATTCCAGATCCGATTCAATGCGTCAGAAGTTTTATCCTTATGAAACTTGTGTTTACCAACTTTCCTCAGATATTCACCCTTCATCCAATGGAAACTATCGTAAGACTCCAATAATCTGCTGTCTCAGTGGTTTGGCACCTGACTTGCTGTGGTTCCTATTCCTGCACTCTCCTTAAAGGCACCTATGGCCACTGGAAAATTTAATACACTACTGTACTGTATACTGTCATTTTTAAAAATAAATGTGAATGGGAACTGTCAAGTGTTGACTGGAATATTATCCACTCATATGAAAAATCTGCCATCCTGGACCACTGAAGTCCCGAGTGTGCCAGATTAACAGTTTTACTGTTTCTTTAATTACTATAAGTGTTCTCATACTTCTGAATGCTGAAGTTGGATCTCTTGTTAGGGTGGGGAGAGAGAAACTGAGGTAAAGTCTGAGTCTTGTTCCATGGTTTCAACCTGAAATGTCAGTAATTCCTTCACCACCAGCGCCAACACACACCCCCCCCCCCCCCCCCCCCCCCCCCCACCCCCCACAGATGCTGCTCAACCTGCTGAGTTCTTCCAGCAGATTGTTTGTGCTCCAGATTCCAGCATCGGCAGTCTCTTGAACATTGTTTTAGTACTGTTGCAGTAAGTCTGTTCTGTATCCTGTACTAGATCTTCTGCCATTCCTGAGGTGTGAGAGCTGAACTCAAATTTAAAATTTACTGTTTCCTTCTTCCTTCTCCCCCACCCTCGCCATGCAGAACTGAGGGAGGGGAAGCAACAGTGATGCTGTTGAGCTGTTGGAGACAGGACATGCTTTGCTCAAGATGTAGTTTGTTATTGGCTGGCAGATTAAGTCAGTGCAGTTGCAGCAGGCAGTGAGAACAACACGAAGAAACCAAGATACTAATTCACTCTTGGAAAAGGTCCATTGCTTTTTTTCGCTGGAGTCTTTAACTTATGCAATTTGTAAGGAAAAAGAAGCAAGGGTATTTGGTGTCACAGTTGATCATTCCATTTAACTTGGAAGCAAAGAAAAGGAGTCCAATCTGTTTGCTCAAAATGTTCACGCCTTTTTAATAATGTATCTGAGCCCATTCATTTTTCCTGGTTCTTAATCCATGAGTTCACCTTGTATATAAATAATGCCATGTACAATCATTCTGTATGTTGCACTGAAATCTGCAACCTCGATGTTCAGTGAGGTTTTGGAGGATTCCTGATCGAAGCCCTTTATCTTTGAGCTAGAATTGCATTCAGGCGGACAGCATAGCATTGGCATCAGAGCTAAATTTGTCCCAAGTCAATTTCATGGATTTGACAGAATTGAAGCAAATTCTGGAAATAGTATTTTTGTGACTGTTTTATTTTAAATGTGGGAATTGTCTAGTTGTCCACATTCTTCTCATTGCTTTCCAGTTTTAGACTTTCTATGCTCCATGTCAGATGGAACCCAGGCCGCTAAGCCCAAGAGATGCATGCACAATGCTTGTGTTTCACACTGCTCCTTCTTCCTTCGAACTCCAAAGTATCCTGCAACAACTACTTTTACTCCTGTTGCAGTAATTTGTAGGGATGAGTTCCACCTACTGAACAGGTTGAGGAAAGAAATATATTCCCTGTGTTCTTCATTGGGTATATTTTTATTTTCTTATTTGTGTCTCTAATTCTGGCCTTCAGCCATGAGGAAACAACGTCTCCATTTAGCCAGTCAGATCCTCAAATTACTTCCTCTGTTACAGAGAACAGAGCCTCAATCAGTTGGATCTTTGCAGATAGCAAATCTGAAAGGGTATTCCTCTTCATTGTGGTAAATACTTTGCTTGAATTCTTTGCTGGTCTTTGAAAAGGAACAATGTTTATGGTTTAACATTTTCTATCCCTTCAGAAACAAATCTCAATACATCGAACACAGCAACATGAACAGTTTTTTAAGTTGTGTTGTCACACTGTTTCAGTAACTCCAGTATCACATCCATTGTTTTTTTTCCATTTCCAATATTACATCTGGTATGTTCACTTTTATTATCTCATGTATGTTCCACTAACTACAGGCCAGTCTGCTTAGTTCTGCAATGCACAAGAAGGACAGGCTCAGGCCTGTTGAGAGAATTTTCTGTTCGATTGTCTTAATATGATATGTGAGAGAATAAATTATCTACCATACAGCCATTGCATGCAATTTCCTTTAGCTTGATTCTGGGACCATTTATTCTTCTGTAAATCAGTAAGCATCAATCCACAAAGGTTCCTTCAGTAGGCCATAAGTTAATTCGCTTTCTGTTGGAATTATGAATAACTTGTGCATTTAATGGAACAGGTAGGAGCTCTACCACTGGGAAAGGTTCCACTGAAGCAGGAAGGCGATTAGAATACTATCAGCAAGGACAAATCGAGGCATAAGATTTTCAATTGTGGGTGGGCAGAGGTAGTAGAATGTGCTGTCGGGCAAAAACTAAAGAATTAGCAATCCTTGGAACAATGAGACTTGAGAATAAAGTGTAACAAAGGGTAACATGTATAAATATGGGAGAGTTATTGAACACAAATACAAAATAATTTTAATACAAGGTTTGGTGGGGGGGAGTGTGGGAGATTAATTCAATGCATGATAACAATGTACCAAAATCCAAATGAGATGCTTGGGGCAGTAAGTAATACTATGGGTCAAAGATATAGCTGAAGCATGGCTGCAATACAGTGGGAAAATGTGAGAGTTTTTGTGTGTTTGAAGGCTTCCCAGCATAAATTGGAGTTCCAATATCCATAAAAAGACTGGATTGGCAATTGCAAGGAATGAAGAACAAACTTGTTTTACATCCAGCCCCCATTTATGGAGCCACTTTGCTTAAAATAAGAGACACACAAGCTATTTCCAAACCTCACTGAATGTCACTTGCAAACATCCTAAAGTGCCCAGACAGTAGTCAACCGAGCAGAAGGCTGTTAGAGAATTTCACTGAAGTATTTATTTTATAGTGTCTCAGTGGGCTCTCTGCCCCTAAGGAAAACTGATCTCTCTTGGTGGTCACACACCTCAGCACTTTCAACTTTGGAGGCAAGAAATAAATTACTTTTTTTATACAGTGGGGTCATTGGGATGGGCATCTTGAGTTCTAGGAGGGTTGAGTAGACTTGCCTGTTTCAGTGTGTCAGTATTCAGAACTGTAGCTTATAACTTAGATCTGTACAGTACAGGAATGGGCCCTTCAGTGTACCACATTCATACTGTCCTCTTTTCCCCATCTACACTATTCCCATTTGCCTGCATTAGGACCTGCACTCTGTACTAATCCAATGTAACTGCACTGTGTAATGAATTGATCCGTACGATTGGTATGCAAGACAAGTATTTCGCTGTACCTCGGTACAAGTGACAATAATAACCAATACCAATATCCATCTATGCCTTGCCTATTCTGGTTTGGGAAGACCCAATACATTTTGGTGGGCACACACTCATCCATGCCGGTCTTGATGAAGTCAGTGATATACTTGTTCAGATCCATTGATGAATCCTTGAATATGGTCCAGTTCATTGATTCAAAGCAATACTGTATACACTGCTCTGCCTCCCTTGCTCAGACCTTTGTGGTCCTCTCCACTGGTGCTGCACTCTTCAGTCTGTGCCTGTATGTAGGAAACAGAAACAAGGCCAGATGGTCAGATTCCCAAAGTGCAAGGCATGGGACGGATCTTGGTTGGGGTACTTGATGGGATGATGTAACTGGTCGAGTGTGTTGGGTCCTCTGGTGTTAAGGTGATATGCTGATAGCAGCTTGTCAGAGGCTTCTTCAAGCTAGCCTGGTTGAAATGCCCCGCAATGATGGGGAAGGGCGTCGGGGTACGCCGTTTCGTGCCTGTTAATTTGGGAGATAGGTTAGAACAATTGGAGAGTAATTATAAATGTTGCTTTTCTTAACAAGAATGTGTTTCTAGAAAATTAAAAGATGTTGTTCAAGACATTTTGATGTACCGATTTGTGTTTTAGAGTTCTTTTTGAAAGCTTGTTTTTGATGGAATCACACTCTTTTTGGTTTTGTAAAAAAGCAAACGAGCAGCCAGGTCATTCCTGTCTCCTAGAATGCAAATTGGACGCGTGATTGAAGTTTGCTGTGCATCTTGTAAAATAATGCAAATGAGAGCTTAGCTTGGATCTAGTACTGGCCCAAATGGCACCCAGAAAGAGAATGCAGATGAAGAGAGCCCAGTCAGCACATCAACAACTTTGATGCAGGAAAACAGAATAGAACACCCACTTCCTGTTTCTCATCTGACCGCTCCTGATGGAAGCAGGCCGAAGGATGCAAGGGAATGGGAATACAAACGGGAGGACATGGAGAGAGCATGTCAGCAAACCGTGAAGGACATGTTAAAATGTATTGTTGATTGTGGTTCGCCGTGAAGGCTGGTTCTTGGTGGAGATGTTTAGTAGGCTAGATCAGCATAGAAAAGCATAGACCACCCCCATGTGGAACACATGGATTCCCTTTTTACAGATACTCGGAAGTGGATTTTGACTGTAAGTTGAAAAATACACACAAAAAAAGTCACTTGATTATGGTAACCATACCTCCACAGTATTATAATGAATGGCATTGAAAGCACATAAGACTGGTAAGAAAGAACAATTACTAAATATGGAGAGAGAGAGGAACCTAGTTCTGTCATTTGTAGGAATGAACATATGCAGGTACATTGGACTTTTTAATTTAATACAATTATGCGAGCTCATTTGTATGTAGGGGTGTCCAAAAGTCGTGCTTTCGTAACCTGGGGACGGCCTGTATTGGGAAGGGATCTGAGTTATGGGAAGTTCCCCATACCTGAGGGCCAGGCACACCGAGACAAGAGGAAGAAGAAAAGTGTGACAATATGTTGGCCATGATGGTGTAGAAGAAATTGAAGGGACATACACTAGTGCGACGAGACCCACTCCTGTGGCCAACCAGCTCCACCAAAACTGTAATGCATCCCGTTCCAGAATGTTAGCAGATGGTCAGTCTGGCCCAGATGGGAGTGAACACTGAACATGCTGGGTCTCTTTCAGTTGTTGAGCCAACTAGTGACAAGACATACCACAGGGTGTCATTGGGGGTAGCCGTGCAGATGACTATCACCCCAAACCCCCTGTAGACAGATCAAAGGGACCTACAAATGGACGTGGTTATCCTGGCCTGACCATCTCTCTATCAAGGCAATCACATGAACTGATGCTTGTGTGATCCTCAACCTGAGACAGATTAAGTTACCCAGCAGGTGCACCTTGGTCACACAGCAACCACTGGCAGCCCACGTCTGATGGTCTCAAAGTTGCACTGAGACTAAATAGGCAAAGATAAGAATGAGGTAAGGATGCAACATGTGCTGCAGTGGGCCAGCAGGGGAGGAGGTAACGAAGGATAGAGTCACCATCTTCACCCCCTTCAATCTGACAGGGATAGCCATACCCTGAAGTAAATCCACAACAGGATGGCTGGAATCATCAAGAGGATGAAACATATCCAGGATTCCTGTGGAGAGTCAGTCAGGGATAAGAGATAGTATCAATGTGGGTCCACATGAGACGTTTTTCTGGTATTGGGGGGATCGTTAGTCAACGGTATTTGCTATTTAACCAGAACCCCCAAATTTCTGTTCAGGGGCCAACAGGAGGGGACATTAGGGCAAAGCAGCCATAGTCAAAGTATAACATTTAAGATATAGTAGCCATTAATACAAGCAAGAATTGGTCCCCATGACCTACTACAAAATGAACAGTACAAGCAGTAATCAGTGTTGGAAATAAAAGGACAGCTATTTGTGAACAAACAGTACGGTCTACAGATCACAGGCCCCTCGCTCACAGCAGGAGGCTGCTCAAGAGATATGGTTTGTGAACGGCCGTGGCCACGAGACAATCTTGTCTGCATTGTAAGGCAATGGGGCTGTGTTACATGGCCTCCATCAAACCAGGCAAAAGGTATCTTCAGTTAAGTTATTTTGCATCATTGTGTCAGGGATGTAGGAAGGGTGCAGACCAGACTTGTTTTGTCACTGAGCACATCAAACATGGCCAAAGGCATATTTGCTCTGTCCATCAATAATTGAGATATTTGTGTACCCAGAGCCCTCACACCACTAATTCTGGGTGTCTGGGGTTTCTGTCCTCAGAAGCTTTCAGACCATCTATGTGAATTATTTTGTCCCAGAAAAGGTGTTTGAATGTTCAGAGGCATCTTGTCAGTTACAGTGTGCTCCCATTGTGCAGATGTACTTCAATGGAACCATTTGTCAGCTCTCAAAACAGTGAAGTAAATGATGTCACTGTGGCTACTGAAACTGCATTCAAACACCTGTTGTTGTTCTTACAAGTACAAAGCTTGATGTACTTTGAGTTTGATGAGATTCTCTTGAGTTTCTCCCAGGAGAGAATCTTCCACAAGGTCTCCTCCTAAATGTTTGCTGCAGTGAAATTACCATCAAAATAGAGGAAGTCTTAGATGCCTTAGTGGGTTTAAAGGTAGATAAATTATCAGTGCCCAATGAAATTTATCCCTGACTGCTATAGGAGGTAAGGGAGGAGATTGCTGGGCTTCCCATAAAGATTTTTAAATCTTTGCTGGCCACAGGTGAGGTGCCAGATGATTGGAGGATGGCAAATGTGGTTCTTTTATTCAAAAAGGATAACATGGAGAAGGCAGGTAATTAAAAGCACCAATCTGTGCCTGATATCGAGTGTCAGTGGTAGGAAAATTTCGAGGGACCGGATTAATCACTTGGATAGGCAGAGATTAATCAAAGGTTATCAGCTTTGTTAGGGGGAGATCCTGTCTGACCAATCTGACTGAATCTTTTGAAGAGGTTTAAAGCACATTCATGTGACCAGAGCTGTTAATTTAGTCCATAGGGACCTCAGTAAGGTCTTTAACAATGTTGTTCCTTTGTTCAAGGTCAGCAGAGCTAACCCAGATAACCAAAAACCAGTGAGACTTACATCAGTGGTAGGGAAATAATTGGAAAAAATTCTAAGGGGCAAGATCTATTTCCACTTGGAAAGACAGGGATTGATTAGGAACAGCCACCAATTTGATAGAATTGTCTGTATGCAGTTCTGGTCACCATACTATAGGAAGGATGTGATAGCACTGGAGAGGGTGCAGAGGTGATTAACCAGGATGTTGTCTGAGCAGAGACTGGAGAGGCTAGGTCTGTTTTCCCTGGAGTGGAGGAGGTTAGGAGGGGATATGGCTGAGGTATGTAAAATTACATGTGGTCTAGCTGGGTAGACTTCAGGAAACGTCTTCCCAGCGTGGAAACAGGCCCTTCAGCCCACTGAGTGTGTGCTGACCATCAAGCACCCATTCACATTCATCCTGCATTATTGGCAATTTTTGTTCTCCCCACATTCTCCTCAATCCCCTTCAGAATCTACCACTCACCCACACAGAGGAAAACTTGTCACTGGCATTCTTCCTCTCAATGGAACAACCAACGCTGTGTCGATCTGCATCACTGATGACTGTTCATTCATCATCACTGGTTCCATTTTTTAGACGGTCCGTCAGGATGGAGAATGACTTGTTTCCACTCCAGTTTTAAGTGCTCTGAAGTGACTGACGAGCCTTATGTGGAACCATAGTATGTTGCCTTGATGGAGCAGGAGGCACCTTCTGGCTGGGTGGGTGTTTAGCTTGTGAGGTGGTGCACTTCTTCTGACTGTAATGTGCGGCCACTGTGATGCACAGACTGGAGGTATACGCAGTCACAGGGAGAAGGTACAAGCTTCAGACAGACAGAGGTCAGAATTGGACCTGGGTTGCTGGAACTGTGCAGCAACAGCTCTACCAGCCATGCCACAGGGCCACCTGGATGTTGCATTTGTTCAAGGAAGTTTTGAGAAAGTTGTTGACTGGTTGCATCACGGCCTGTTGTGGGAACTCCAATGCACAGGAACACGAGGGGCTGCAGAGAGTTGTAAAAGATAATTGGGAATGCAAGGGTTAACAACTGGAAATATAAGGGTTAATGATGTGCAGTTATTCTTCCCATGGCGTGATATTGCCTCAACCATGGGGTGACTATAGTTATGGCTGTAAAATGTCCAGGTGCGGGTGAGAAAGAAAGAAGTTTCTTGAGACATATCTTGTTTTGCTAAAATTTTCCTGTAAGCAACTGCCTCAGTAAGTGCAACTTCCCACGAAGGTTTCCACGAAGTGGTTATAAAGGTAGGGACACTGACCAGTGGATCTCCGAGTGGGGATCAGTACAGAGTGTAGTAGGAGAGCACATGGCTGTCACGTGACAGTAACAACACTGACTACTCTGGTCGGAGGACAGCATTGCTCCTCGGAGCGGAAGTGACACCACTGTCAATCAAGATGTGGCTCCACCCCACCCATCAGGTGTGGGCATAGGGATTGGACCTGGAGAGCACCTTTGTTCCTGAACCTGCCTGACCATTGGCCTGTCTAAATCACCTGGCCAGGCTCCACCCAGCACTATAAAAGAGTGTTGCACTCTCCTAGCCCTTCATCTTTCGACTTCCCCAGCAATAGTGAGACAAGGCTGCAGAGACCACTGGTAAGAGTGTGTACTACCATGTGGTTTGGGAGCATCTTAGTCAGAATCCAGGGAGTGTTAGGGCCAATGCTTGTTTGGGGCAAGCTATTCAGGCATTGAAGTGTTTATCACCTGATAAGCTGTACCTTGTCTATTGTGTGTTTGTGTGTATCTCATCCTCGTTGCGATTCCCCCCACGTTCGCGGTCTCCTGCGTGTGTGTGTGCAAGTGTGCGTCTGGTCCCATTCATCTGTCCCCGTGTTTGCCTTTGTGATTAAACTATTTTTTAAAATCCAAAGCCTGTGTCCAGAGCCCTCGATCTTTAGGATTCCAAAAGAACCTTTTCACACAACACAGAGCTCGGGTTACACTGTTTACTCTTTCTCTGTATCCCTCACTCCCACTAGCGTGAAACTAATAAAGCATTAATCGTATGTTCTTTGGTTCTGCTGTTGTCTGATTCATTACAGTGTGGGTCGACTTTCACAGAGTGATGGACTCAGCCAGTTTATCACATGTATATCTCTCTCCACCATCAAGGTCATCTACGAGAGGCGATGTCTCAGGTAGGCGACATCCATCAATAAGGACCCTCACCATCTGGACCACGGACTCTTTTCGATGCTGTCATCAGGCAGGAGGTACAGGATCCTGAAGACCCACAGCTCAAGGTTGAACAACAGCTTCTTCCCCACTGCCATCAGGTTCTTAGATCAACCTGAAAGACCCTAATTTTACATTGGACGATATTTCTCTCAACTTGTGCTAATGTTGTTTTGTTATTTTTGTTTAATGTGTCATGTAAGTTGTATATAGTTTATGTTAATTTAAGTTTATGTAATTTATGTTTGCCATGTTTGTATGTACTTTGGTGCTGCTGCAAAAAGGTAATTTTCATGGCATTTCTAGCTTGGGTAGGTCTGCCCATGGCAATAAACTTGAACATGTGAACTTGCATCTTCCCTCCCTGTATCAACTAATCTCTTCTTGTTACAATGCTCAGAATAGATTCTGGTATCAGGCAAGTGAACAATACGGCATGTCCAAGGCAGTCGACAGAGCGATGAGGGGATGTGGTTGGAAAGCCACTCGAGGTCTGGAACTGTAGGTGTAACAGGCCTTTATTCAGTACAAGCAAACACACGGGAGATCAGGTGGAGCAATCTCCCTGAAACTCAAATACACCGAGATTTGGAGTCACAAAGTTGTACAGCATAGAAACAGGCCCTTCTGCCCACCACATCAATGCTGTTCATCATGCCTGTATTTACTAATCCCACTTGCCTACAATAATTCCAGGTTCCTCTATGCCCTGCTCATTCAGATACCTATCCAAATGCCAATTAAATCAAGTTACTGTTTCTACCTCATACCAGACACCAACTGCTCTTTATATGAAAATTATATCCCTCAGATTCCCTTTAAACCTCCTCCCCCTCATCTAAATCTATGCCCTCTAATTTTAGACACCCCTATCTAGGTAAACAGATTCTGGCTATCTACCTATGCCTCTCATAATATTATATACCTCAATCGTGTCACTTCTCAGCTTCCTTCGCTCCAGGGAAGACAGACCCATCCTATCCAATCCTTCCTGATAACTCAAGCCTTCCAATATAGGCAACATCCTCATGAATTTTTTTGCGTGCTCTCTGTAGTTTAATCAGATCTTTCCTGTAGTGTGGTGACCAGAACTCCAAGTGCAGGCTAACCAACGTTTTGGAAACTGTAACATGACATCGAACTCCTCTACTCAATGCTTTGGCAGATGAAAGCAAGCATGCAATTTTCTTTCTTCACCACCGTGTCTATCTGTGTTTCCCATCTTCAGGTACATGTACCCCAAGGTCCCCCTGCTCAATAACACTCCCTGGGGCCCTGCCATTCACTGTGTGTCTCCTGCTCTGGTTTACCTTCCCAAGATACATCACTGCACACTTGAATGATTTAAATTCCATCAGCCATTCCCTTGCCAACTTTCCCATTTGATCTATATCCTGTTATATCGTGAGATGGCCGCCTTCACTGACCACTGTACCAACAATTTTGGTGTCATCTGAAAACTCACTGATCATGCCATCCACATTCTCATCCAAATCATTCATGTATATGACAAACAAAAAAGGACCCAGGACTGATCCCTGCTGCACACCACTGGTCACAGGCCTCTGATCTGATAAACCACCCTCCACTGTCACCCTCTGACTCCTACCACCAAGCCAATTTTGTACCCAATTGACAAGCTCACTCTGGATCACCATGTGTTTTGACTTACCAGACTGGCCTACCATGCGGGACTCTGTCAAAGGCCTTGCCAAAGTCCATGGAGACAACGTCTACAGCTCTCGCTCTTCAATCATCTTAGCATTCTTTTCAAAGAAACCACTCAAATCCATCAGACATAATTTCCCATACACAAAGCCATGATGACTATCCTTAATCAATCCTTGCCTTTCTAAATGCGAATAAAAGTGATGGTGAATTTTGTTGTTGATGTCTGCTGTCACCAACAGTTGGATTCCAAGACTTGTGAAGTGGTCAATGTTTTGCAGGGTCTTACAATGAACCTTTATGTTCGGAGGGCAGTGTGGTATAGTAAGGGAAGGCTGATGGAGGACCTTGGTACAGTAAAAGCTGAGTGTGAGGACCATCCTCTCTTGTGCTTCAGTGAAGGAGTCAATGATGGATTGGAGTTCGGACTCCAAGTGTGCCAAGTGCAAGTGTCATCTGCATACCACAGAGGTTCAAATTGTTAACCCGATTTTGAAGTCCCACTTCTGTCTGCTGTAAATCACACAGTGCCACAGGTTAATTCAAACGCATTTATTTAGCAATATATCGCTAGGGAGAAACCTCCTTATTCTCAGGTAGAGTCCGCGGCGGAGTTCTCCGAGGTACAGAGGGGGCAGACAGTAATTTATACAAACATTGTCACGCACACTTTAATGAGTCAAGCGACGGAGTTCTTGGTTGAGCAGGAAACGGACAAAGGGCTACTGCAGATGGACAAAGAGCAGCCTCACACCCCAGGTTCAGCTAATCGTTTTGCAATCGGGTGAGACAAAGGCAGATATCACCTTCATTGTTTGAGACAGCCTTCCCATTTCCCATTAAGATTGACCATCATCTCCATAGTCAAACATAATGGGAATCCAGTTAAGTTCCAGACACAGCAATTACCACACAGCACCCAGCCCAGGAAAGCAGTGGTGTGGCCGTTCTGGCCTGAAGGACACTTTTTAAATCAGTATTTTGAGCAACCATAATTCTTATCCATCTTAAGATATGAATACAGTTATAGTTTATTAATCCTACACCTCCTCAAAGTGTTCTGTTGTTAGCGAGAATACGATCTGCTTCAGGGCCTTGTTCTGTGAGTAAAATTGTGTTCCTTCATTTCCTCGCTGCAGCATTCAATGTCTGTGCTCCCAGCACTGTCTCCCACCTCAGGAATAACACTGGACATAGAAAGCAACTCTTCCTCTCCAAATTGGACACCAGGAATTCACTCGCCTTGTTCTACTCCCCAAGCTGCAGAGGAAGCCTGTTGTGTTTGAGCCGCCATTTTCTCTCTTCCTGTGAAGACGGTGCTGCAGTATTCAAACCCTCCTGTATGTTTCCACTTTCCTCTTAGTGGGTCCCACTCTGCTGCTCAGTCACACTGAGAGCATTGCTGACACTTTTACCTTAAAATCTATTGGTGGAGCTAAAGCAGTTGTTACTGCCTGCAGTTCTCTCTTTCTCCATCTCATATTTATCTGTCTCCCTCTCTCATTCCATCTCTCTATTTTGTTCTCTTTCCCTCAGTCATCACCACTTTAATAAAACAGAGCAGGAGGAAGAGCAAGGTGCTGTTCACCTGCATGCAGCCATCTTTTCATTTACTGCTCCAGGCTCCCCCTGCTGGTTACCTGCTGGTGAGCCGGCACCATGGCAACGAAAGGCAGATGAAAACAATGAACTGCAGCACTGAATATACTGCACTCTCTTCTGTCTTATCTCTCCCAATCTCTATCTTTCTATATATCCATCTCTCTCTTTCTATCTCTCTATCTTTCATTCTCCCTCAGTCCCTCAATGTCTCTCTTCCTAAGTCCCTTTCTCATTCTCTCTGTGTACCCCTTGTTCTCTCTGTCTTGCTCTCTCACGCTCTTTCCCATTATCTGTCCCTTTATCTCTCTATCTCACTTTCTCTCAGTTCTCTCTTTCTCGTCCTTTGATCTCTATCTTTTTCTCTTTTTCTCAGCAATAACCTTTGTTTGAACAATACAGAGCTGGAGACAGACCCATGTGTTGTTCATGAGTGAAACCTTCCTGTTATTTTCCGCCTCCAGACACGCCCTGCTGGTTAACTGCTGGAAGCCAGCACAGCTCAAATAACAGCACCTCTCCCCTTTGGGTGAAACTAGAGTATGGAGTTTATAACTACTCATCAACACAGAATGCAGCAGTTACTAACTCCTGGGCTGAAATAATTGTTTCAACCAGGTCAGGGAATGATTCAGAGGGTTTGGATGAAGGGTTTTTGCCTGAAACACTAACTCTGTTTCTCTTTCCACAAACACTGCCTGACCCACTGAGTGTTTCCAGCACGTTGTGTTTTTATTTCAGGAGATTATTCTGCCAATTTATAGAGCTCGTTGACAACTGGCAAAGCACAGGCAGTTATGTCTGAATCAAAGGTCAAGTCCCTCTGGAGCCGTCCATTGCTGCACACGGTGAGGTGAAGAATATTGGTGAAGAGAATGTGGCGCAGTGTGTCGTACAAGAGATTGCCCCGGCAGAGATTTTTGTATATTTTTCTGTCATGGGTGAAGTGCCAGAAAACTGGAGAATGGTTAATGTTGTGCCTTTATTTAAGAAAGACTTCAAGAAATAGCCAGGGAACAACAGACTGGTGAGCCTCACATCAGTGGTGGGAAAGTTACTGGGGGGATTCTGAGAGACAGGACATATCAGTATTTGGAAAGGCAAGAACTGATTAGGGAAAGTCAGCATGGCTTTCTGCATGGGTAATTGTGTCTCACAAGTTCGACTGAGTTTTTTGAAGAGGTGTCTAAGAAGACTGACAAAGGAAGAGTGGTAGATGTTATCAACATGGCCTGTGACAAGGTCCTGAATGGTCGGCTGAGACAAATGTTCAGGTCAAGTGGGATCCAGGGTGAGCTGGACAACTGGATACGATATTGTCTTGGTGGAAAGGGTCAGTGGGTGGTAGTGGAGGGTTGTTGTTCACATTGGAGCCTGTGACCAGTGGTGTGCGGCAGGGATCAGTGCTGCGTCCCCTGTTGTTGGTCATGTATATTAACGATTTGGATGAGAATGTAGGTGACACGATTAGTAAGTCTGTGAATGACATCAAACTTGGTTGTGTAGCAGACAGTGAAGAAGGTTTTGTCAGGTTACAACAGGGTCCAGATCGGTGGGAAAGTGGGGGCAGGAACGGCGGATGGAATTTAACTCAGACAACTGAAAAGTGATGCATTTTGGGAAGTTAAATCCGGGCAGGACACACCCAGTGAATGTCCGGGCGCTGGGGGAGTGTTGAAGAACACAGAGACCCAGGGGTACGAGTACTTAGTTCTCCTAAAGTGGCAACACAGGTAGGCAGGTTCTGTACAAATTATATTGATGCTTAGGAAGTCAAATAGCATGTTGTCTCCTATTGTAAGGGTTTCGGGGGACAACAGTAGGGATGTGTCACTGACACTCTGCAGTGTTACAGTGAGACCTCATCTGGAATTCAGGGGTTGTTTCATTCTCTGTACCTAAGACAAGAAATACTTGCCTTGGAATCAGTGTGGCATCGATTCACTGGATGGAGTTTTGGAAAGAGAGAAGTGTCTATTGAGGACAGATTAAGGAAAATTGAGTAAAACTCACTGGAATTGAGAAAAACAACTGCAGATGATCTCATGGAGAGCTCCAGGATTCTGAGAAGGATTGAGGGGTGGACAACTGAGGCTGTTTCCTCAGTCTGAAGAGTCTAGAACTAGGATGGTGTCAACATTTTAGGATTTAGAAGAGGAGAAATTTCCTTGTGCAGAGTGTTGGGAATCTTTTGAATATTCTGCTTCAGAGGTCTGTGGATGCACAGAACATACAGTCTGTTAGTGTTCTATTGTGGGGGCATCTCAGTAAATGGAACTGTCAGTTTGCAGTAAAACCCTACTCCTCAGTGAAGCCCCTTTGGATGGGAACCTGCTGCCATCCTCACACTGACCTCTGTGTGAATCAAGACACTCACCAATTACTTGTCCTTTCATCAAGTGCCCTCTGAATTTACCAAGAAAAACAGTGATATCTCAAAACATTGCACCAACAACACCTCCCAACAAGATTATGAGCAGTTTTATCAACAATCTAATCACAAAATGGAAACTAACACATCTTGGGTGTTACAGAGAAAGAAACAGCATATCTGCCCTCAGAAAGAAGCAAGTTACATAGAAAAATATTTCGCGAGTGCCCCATCTTCAATGATCTGAGATCAGCCTTGCTTTTATTAAACTGGTTCAGCTTCTGTCCAATCACCCCTTTGTGAGTTTTCCATAAGATTTCTGCAATGTGTTGTAAAGTTGCTAAAGCAAAGACAACTTGGAAACATTTCCATGAAAATAATTTCAGATGCCTCCATCTCTGTGCGTCCCTCTCACTCTCTCATACTCTCTGCCCAACATTCCCTACAAACAAAAACTTGTTCATCTCTAATGAATATTTACTTCTAATGTAAACTCGCTCACTCTCCCAGTGACGTTGTGTGGTCTGCTGAGTATTTCCAAATTTTAATTCTGCATTTCCAGCATCTGCAATATTTTCCCCTTGGTAAATGATCAACCTTGTTTGTTTTTTTTTCAAAAGAAACTCTAAGGGAGCAAACAGCAAACTGCTGGAACAACTCAGCTGGTCAGGCAGCATCTGTGGAGGCAAAGGGAGTGTTGATGTTTTGGGTAGAGAGCGTGCATCAGGACTCCAGGACATTGCCAATATCTTCCTCTTCCCCATTATGAATGTTTCAGTCTTCTGTGCTGATAAAACCACTGGTGATGTCCACAGGACTAATACAGGACCAGTTCCCCTCTCCTTCAAACCTGCATCATCACCCCTCCAATTAAGGATACACCCTTCCTACAAGCCATCCAGTTTCCAAACTTTCCTTCATCTCCAAACACTTGAGTATGTATTGGCCCATAAATTGGATCCCAAAATAAAGCAGGACAAATCTAGTTCAGCTAATTACTAACCAATCAGCCTGCTCTCAATCATCAGAAAAATGACAGAAGGAGTGGTCCACAGGGCGGTCAAGTGACACTTCCCTTCCAGTAATTGACTCCCCATCGCTGAGTATCGTTTCACCAAGATCTCTCAGCTCTGAAGCACATTGTGGCCTTGGTCCAAACACAGGGCAAAGAGCCGGATTCCAGAGGTGAGGTCGGAGTGACGCTCCTTGAAAACAAGGCAGCATTTGACAGAGCGCAGTATCGAGGAAATCTGGAAACAAGGAACGCCAAGGAGGTCCATCTAGTAAAAATACTCAAGCATGGACCAATAAATGGAAAGTAACATTTGCCCCACATCATTGCCGGGCAATGACCATCTCTAAGAGAGAAGGCCGACCCTTAACAGCCAATGATATTAACATTACCAGTTCCCCCACCATGTACAGCTTGGGAGTCACTATTGACTTAAAAATCAACTGGACCAGCCACACAGATTTTGTGGTTGTCAGAGCAAGTCAGAGGCTGGGTAAACCTCAGTGAGTGGCTCATCTTTGACAGACAAAGTCTTTCATCATCGACAAGTTTCGAGATCAGGAGCATTGTGGAATTCTGGTATTGGTATTGGTTTATTATTGTCACTTGTACCAAGGTAGAGTGAAAAACTTGTCTTGCATACCGATCGTACATATCAATTCATTACACGGTGCAGTTACATTGAGTTAGTACAGAGTGCATTGAGATAGTACAGAGTGCCTTTATGTAGTACAGGTAAAAACAATAACAGTACAGAGTAAAGTGTCACAGCTACAGAGAAAGTACAGTGCAATAAGGTGCAAGGTCACAACAAGGTAGATCGTGAGGTCAGAGTCCATCTCATCGTATAAGGGAACAGCTCAATCATCTTATCACAGTGGGGTAGAAGCTGTCCTTAAGTTTGGTGGTACATGCCCTCAGGCTCTTGTATCTTGAACCCGAAGGAAGAGGAGAGAATGTCCCGGGTGGGTGGGGTCTTTGATTATGCTGGCTGCTTCACCAAGACAACGAGAGGTAAAGACAGAGTCCAAGGAGGGGAGGCTGGTGTCCGTGATGCGCTGGGCTATGTCCACGACCCTCTGCAGTTTCTTGTGGTCCTGGGCAGAGCAGTTGCCATACCAAGACATGATACATCCAGATAGGATGCTTTCTATGGTGCATTGATAAAAGTTGGTGAGAGTCAAAGGGGACAAACTGAATATTTTTAGCCTCCTGAGGAAGTAGAGGAACTGGTGAGCTTTCTTGGCCGTGGCATCTATGTGATTTGAGCAGGACAGGCTGTTGGTGATGTTCACTCCCAGGAACTTGAAACTCTCAACCCTATCGACCTCAGCACCGTTGAGGTAGACAGGTGCATGTGCACTGCCCCCTTTCCTGAAGTCAATGACCAGCTCTTTTGTTTTGTTGACATTGAGGGAAAGGTTGTTGTCATGACACCATTCCACTAAGCTCTCTATCTTCTTCCTGTATTCTGACTTATTGCTGTTTGAGATATGGCCTACAACGGTGGTATCATCTGCAAACTTGTAGATGGAGTTAGAGCAGAATCTGGCCACACAGTCATGAGTGTATAGGGAGTAGAGTAGAGGGCTGAGGACACAGCCTTGTGGGGCACCAGTGTTGAGAATAATCGTGCCAGAGGTATTGCTGCCTATCCTCACTGATTGCGGTCTGTTGGTTATAAAGTCAAGGATCCAGTTACAGAGGGAGGTGTTGAGTCCTAGGTCTCGGAATTTGGTGACAATTTGCTTGGGATTATTGTATTGAATGCAGAGGTGTAGTCAATAAACAATAGTCTAACGTATGTGTCTTTACTGTCCAGATGCTCCAGGTCTGATTGTAGGGCCAGGGAGATGGCATCCTCTGTGGACCTGTTTCGGCAAAAGGCGAATTGCAGTGGGTCACGATTGTCTGGGAGGCTGGAGTTGATGCGTGTCATGACCAGCCTCTGAAAGCACTTCTCTCTGTGTTCCTGGTTGAGTGCAGCTCCAACACTGTTGAATGCATTCAGGATATTGCAGCCCAGTTCAGTGGCAGCCCACTCCCCAACTCGCTCCACCACAGACAAACCATGGCTATTGTGTGTGTGTGTGTGTGTGTGAGCACATGGAAAGTCTGTTCAGCAGAGCCTGGTCCCCAGTGGACTTGGACCTCGTTGCCACCAAACCAGGACCTCACTCTGTCCAGACAGTGTGGCAGCTGGTGTGCAATGGCCACTCCATGTTGAAAGGAATCACGCACTGACACCATCCACTGCTTTGGGAGGGAAATCCTTCTCGATCCTGATGAACAGCCTCAGAAGAGGAAGTGTACAGTCTTCCTTTAACATCTCTGTACTGTCTGTCCTTGATTAACCTGCACCGCTCTAAATGCTGGTTTGTGCCGTCCCTCAGATCCTTTCCCAACAACTTGCCCACTCCCAACGTCAGGCTGATTAGCCTGCAGTTCCTCCATCTGTCCCTTTGCTCATTTTACAAGAGCAGGACTGGGGGAGATGACATGAGGACTGTATTAAACACTAGACCAGCCACAGCTACAGCCGGTACTCCTTCCTCCCCTCGAGCCCTGACCTTCTGTGTGTCCATCAAGGTCCGGTGCTGTGAAACAGCAAAATCTGTGAGTATTTGGGACTAGTGCTTTGATTATTGCATTTGGTTTAAATCCTAATTCTCTTTCACTGAAAGGGACAAACAATTCCTTGGAAGTGGAGGAGATTCAGTGGGACCTTGAAAAACGTGAAATAGCCAGAGGACCATGTAATGAAAACTGGTTTTATTTTCCTCCTTTAAACTCCTGTTATCGGTTTTTCTGTGACAAGAAGACATGACAGGAAGCTGAGGTAAGTCCCTGAAACCAGTGAATGCTCTGGGAGGCCTGATGAATATTGGTCTCTGCTGGTTCATTCCCATGAACTCACAGCACAGCCTCAGGTTGAATTGCCTGCAGTGAGTCCCTGTGTTCCAGGGTGTGCTTCACTGCTGCCGTGGGCTCCGGTTTCTATCAGTCAGATCAATGGGTGAAATGTTGGGGATTTTAGGGGAAACTCCACATCCAGGAGTTAACACAGTGCTGGTTTTGACACCAAGGACTTTGAAGAACAAGAACTCTGACTGTGTGAACAAAGTTGCTGAATTTCCAACATCAGGTCGGATGATTCACTGAGGGGTCTGTAGGACGATGAAAGATTCTGATTTTCAGCAGCAGATAAATTATTTCTCTTGTTTCAAGGAGTTCTGTAATCACCGCCCACATTACGGACAGCTGGCTTCTGTGACCTCGAAGGAACACAACACATTCATTTCTAACGTGGTCGGTTTTGTGAACAAAGACAAGCCATTTGCATGGATTGGCCTAAATCACAGGTGCAAGGTACAGTTAACGATGATGTGTTACATTATCACCACAGATAGAATTACACGTGACATCCTGCAGAGTAACAGGGGTGCGGCAGTGCAGTGGTTAAGTTACTGGGTGGTATCGTCATGATCCAGGGTCACGAATTTGAATCCCATCCCAGCATCTGGGGAATTTGGATCCAAGTAAATAAAATGCAATAAATCTGGAGTAAAAAGTTACCATCAGTAACGGTGATGATGAAACTCCCAGACTGTTGTAAAAACTCATCCGGTTCACTGTTGTTCTTCAGGGTAAGGAATCTGCCATCCTTCCCCAGTCTGGCCTCACCGTGACTCCAGAGATCCATCAATGTGTGGACTCTTACCTACCCTCTGAAATGGTCAGAGGATGATGAGGGAAGGTCAATAAATGCAGGTCTGGCCAGTGTCACCACGTCCTGTGAACAAATAAAATCCCACATGTTTCTGTCCCTGTTTATGCTCCACATGAGCCTCCTCTCACCCTCCTTCATCTAACACGATCAGTGTGACTTTCTTTTCTCCCTCATGAGCTTCTCTGTCTTTCCCTTAAATGTGAGATGCTTATCTGTCTCAATGATCCCTGACCCCAGTGAGTCACATCCTGAACACTGGAGAAAAGGGTTTCTCTGGAGGAGCCTGCTGGATTGATCAGTGACTCTCTGATATTTATGGTCCCTGCTTTTTGACTGCACCACAAGTGGAAACATTTCTCTACGTCGACCCGATTGAATCTTCATAGTTTGAAGGAGGATCCCAGTGACACCCTCGGACACCCCACACACAATCATCTCACTTTAACATCCAAGTGTTCATTGTAGCTGTGGCTCCTCAATTATAGCAGTTCACAGAGAGAGACCGAGAGAGACCGAGAGAGACCAAGAGAGGGAGAGAGAGGGAGAGAGAGATCACCCTCAGTCGCTGAGCTCATGTTTGCTGAATGTTTAGGCAGGTCTGGGCTGGTCCCCTAGGTGAGGCGGTGGGGTGGGGGGAGTGTGTGATGTGCTCAGTGTTCCACTCCTCCAGACACACATCTGGATCTGTGTGACAACTTACTGCCTCCATTTCCTCTTTGGTTTGGGACTCTGTGTTCATTGCTTTGCAGGTGTTTTAATTTCTGAATTGTTTCACCGTCTGTCATTGAGAGATCAGACTTTTTACTTGTGTTCAGTGACTACCTTCTCCCTCACTGTCTGAGTTACCATTATTCCTATACCCTGACCTTCACTCTCAGATCCAGTTCCTTTTGTTCCAAGGATTCTGTTACTTCCATGAGATTTCCCCCGCCCTGCCAGTCCATCATTTAAAATCTCATTCACTGCCCTATTTGTCCTGGCTGCTCGTATTCTGGTCTCACTCCGGCTCAGGTACAGCTCCTCCCTGTACCGTTAAGGGGCAGGTTACTCAGCATTCCCACAGAGATAATCATTGATTTATACCCCGCAGGAAGGGACTTTCACCTGGATTGATGGGTCTTTAGCGAACTACACAAACTGGATGTGGTGAACCTAATCATAGAGGAGGTGAAGAAGACTGAGTCATCACTAATTATTTCAGTAAGTGTAACAGTCGAAATGATTTTAGACACAGTATTGAACAGGAGGTTATCTCAACAGGCCGACTGTTAACAGTGGGAGTGAACCAACCTCATGAGTCCTGTGCTCGGCAGACCCAGACTGACTGCCCAGCAGTTAGAGGAGGATATATGGGGTGTAATGCAGGGATCTGGGGAACAGATACTGGGTGTAACTGTGCAGGAGGAATGTAGAAGAAATGTGGTGACAGTGATGTGAGGGAGTGGAAGGTACAGTGTGACACTGCACATAAAGAAAGAACTGAACACAGACATAAAAGTGAAAAGAAAGCCTTGAATTAAGATCCTCTCTCATTATTCTGAATTCCAGCGAGTATTGTCACAGGCAACCTAATCTCTCCTCATGGGCTAACCCCCTTACCTCCAGAATCAACCTGGTGAACCTCCTCTGCACTGCCTCCAAAGCCAGTATATCTTTCCTCAAGTAAGGAGACCAGAACTGCACTCAGTACTCCAGCTGCGGCTTCATCAGTACCCTGTACAGTTGCAGCATAACCTCCCTGCTCTTAAATTCAATCCCCCTTGCAATGAAGGCCAACATTCCATTTGCCTTCTTGATAACCTGTTGCACCTGCAAACCAACACTTTGCGATACATGCACAAGCACTCCCAAGTCCCTCTGTACAACAGCATGCTGCAATCTTTCACCATTTAACTAATAATCTGAATTTCTATTTTTCCTTCCAAAGTGGATGACCTCGCATTTACCAACATTGTACTCCACCTGCCAGACCCTTGCCCACTCACTTAACCTATCTATCTCTCTCTGCAGACTCTGCATTCTCTGCACAGTTTTCTTTTCCACTCAATTTAGTGTCATCAGCAAACTTAGATTCGCTACACTTGGTCCCTTCTTCCAAATCGTTAGTGTATATTGTGAACAGTTGTGAGCCCATCACCGACCCATGTGGCACACTGCTCTCCACTGATTTCCAACCAGAGAAACACCCCTTATCCCAACTCTCTGCCTTCTGATGTTGATATACCTGAAATAACTGACATATGCCTTCTTTTTCCTGACTAGAGCATCAAAATCTCTCATCAACCAGGTTTTCCTAAGAAGACATGAGATAGCTTTGGCAGATAAGGTAAAGGGGAATCCTAAAAGATTCTGTGAGTATATTAAAAACAAACGGGTGACTATGGAGAGAATAGGTCTCATGAAGGATCATTGTGGTTGTCCACATGTGGAGCCTGGGGAGATGGGCATGGTCTTAAATGAATACTTCTTGTCTGTATTTGCCACGGAGAAGAACATGGAAGCAGGTGAATAGGGAAGACAACAGTGATATCCTGGATCACATCAACATTACGAAAAAGGTGTTGACGCTCTTCAGATGCAGAAAGGTGGATAAATCCCTGGGGCCTGACAAATTGTATTCTAGGACATAATGGGAACCGAGGGAAGAAGTTGCTGGGCTCCTGGCAGAGATTTTTGTATCTTTTAGTGCCATGGGTGAAGTACCAGAAGACTGGAAAGTGGCTAATGTTGTGCCTTTATTTAAGAAAGACTTCAAGAAATAGCCAGGGAACTACAGACCAGTGAGCCTCACATCAGTGGTGGGAAAGTTACTGGGGGGGCCGGGGGTGGGGGGGGGAAGCGATTCTAAGAGACAGGATATATCAGTATTTGGAAAGGCAAGAACTGATTAGGGATAGTCAACATGGCTTTCTACGCGGGTATCATGAATTTAAATCAGAATAAGGATCAGAATCAGATTTAATGTCACTGTCTTATGGTGAGAAATTTGATGTTTTGCGGCAGCAGTACAGTGCAAAGACATAAAGTTACTATAAATTACAAAGTAAATCAACAGTGCAAAAAAAGGAATAATGAGGTAGTGTTTACGGGTTCACGCACCATTCAGAAATCTGATAGCAGAGGGGAAGAAACAGTTCCTAAATCATTGAGTGTGGGTCTTCAGGCTCCTGTATCTCCTCCCTGATGGTAGTAACGAGAAGAGGGCATGTCCCGGATGGTGAGGGTCCTTAGTGATGAATGCCGCCTTTTTGAGGCACCGCCTCTTGAAGATGTCCTTAGTGGTGGAGCGGGTTGGCTGGGTTTTTTGAAGAGGTGTCTAAGAAGACTGACAAAGGAAGAGTGGTAGATGTTATCAACATGGCCTGTGACAAGGTCCTGAATGGTCGGCTGAGACAAATGTTCAGGTCACGTGGGATCCAGGGTGAGCTGGACAACTGGATACAATATCGTCTTGGTGGAAAGGGTCAGTGGGTGGTAGTGGAGGGTTGTTGTTCACATTGGAGCCTGTGACCAGTGGTGTGCGGCAGGGATCAGTTCTCCGTCCCCTGTTGTTGGTCATGTATATTAACGATTTGGATGAGAATGTAGGTGACACGATTAGTAAGTTTGTGGATGACATCAAACTTGGTTGTGCAGCGGACAGTGAAGAAGGTCATGTCAGGTTACAACAGGGTCCAGATCGGTGGGAAAGTGGGGGCAGGAACGGCAGATGGAATTTAACTCAGACAAAAGTGATGCATTTTCGGAAGTTAAAGCTGGCAAGGACACACCCAGTGAATGGTTGGGCACTGGGGGAGTGTTGAAGAACACAGAAACCCAAGGGTAGGAGTACATAGTTCTCTAAAATTGACAAAACAGGTAGGCAGGTTCTGTACAAATTATATTGATGCTTCGGAAACCAAATAGCATGTTGTCTGTTATTGTAAGGGCTTCAGTAAAGAGGTCTCACTGATACTCTGAGTGCTACAGTGAGACCTCATCTGTAGTTCAGGGGTTGTTTTGGTCTCCGTACCTTGGAGTCAGTGCAGCATCGATTCACTGGATGGATTTTTGGAATGCGAGAAGTGTCCATTGAAGACAGCTTGAGGAAAGATAGGTAAAACTCACTGGAATTTAGAAGAACAACTGCAGATGATCTCATGGAGAGTTCCAGGATTCTGAGAAGTACTGAGGGGTGGACAATTGAGGCTGTTTCCTTAGTTTGAGGAACCTAGAACTAGAATGGTGTTGACATTTTAGGATTTAGAAGAGGAGAAATTTCCTTGTGCACATGGTTCGGAATCTTTTGAAGGTTCTACCTCAGAGGTCTTTGTATGCTCAAAACATATAAACTGTCATTGTTATATTGTGGGGGCATCTCAGTTAATGGAACTGTTAGTTTGCAGTAAAACCCTACTCCTCAGTGAAGCCCCTTTGGATGGGAACCTGCTGGCCATCCTCACACTGTGTGAATTGAAACCCTCACCAATTACTTGTCCTTTCATCAAGTGCCCTCAGAAGTTATCAAGAAAGACACTGATATCTCGGAACATTGCAGCAACAGCACCTCCCAACAACAAGATTATAAGCAGTTTTATCAACAATCTCACATCACAAAATGGAAACTAACATATCTTGGGTGTTACAGAAAAATAAAACAACATATCTGCCCTCAGAAAGAAGCAAGTTACATAGAAAAATATTTCGCGAGTGCCCCATCTTCAATGATCTGAGATCAGCCTTGGTATTATTAAACCGGTTCAGCTTCTGTCCAATCACCCCTTTGTGAGCTTTCCATAAGATTTCTGCAATGTGTTGTAAAGTTGCTAAAGCAAAGACAACTTGGAAACATTTCCATGAAAATAATTTCAGATGCCTCCATCTCTGTGCGTCTCTCTCACTCTCTCATACTCTCTGCCCAACATTCTCTGCAAACAAAAACTTGTTCATCTCTAAAGAATATTTACTTCTAATATAAACTCGCTCACTCTCCCAGTGACGTTGTGTGGTCTGCTGAGTATTTCCAAAATTTTAATTCTGCATTTCCAGCATCTGCAATATTTTCCCCTTGGTAAATGATCAACCTTGTTTGTTTTTTTTTCAAAAGAAACTCTAGGGGAGCAAACAGCAAACTGCTGGAGGAACTCAGCTGGTCAGGCAGCATCTGTGGAGGCAAAGGGAGTGTTGATGTTTTGGGTAGAGAGCGTGCATCAGGACTCCAGGACATTGCCAATATCTTCCTCTTCCCCATTATGAATGTTTCAGTCTTCTGTGCTGATAAAACTACTGGTGATGTCCACAGGACAAACAGGGGACCAGTTCCCCTCTCCTTCAAACCTGCATCATCACCCCTCCAATTAAGGATACACCCTTCCTACAAACTAACCAGTTTCCAAACTTTCCATCATCACCAAGCACTTCAACATGTATTGGCCCATAAATTGGATCCCAAAGTAAAGCAGGACAAATCCAGTCCAGCTAATTACTAACCAATCAGCCTACTCTCAATCATCAGAAAAATGACAGAAGGAGTTGTCCACAGGGCGATCAAGTGACACTTCCCTTCCAGTAATTGACTCCCCATCACCGAGTATCGTTTCATCAAGACCACTTGGCTCTGAACCACATCGCGGCCTTGGTCCAAACATGGAGCAAAGAGTTGGATTCCAGAGGTGAGGTCAGAGTGACACTCCTTGAAAACAAGGCAGCATCTGACAGAGTACAGCATTAAGGAAATCTAAAAACAAGGATCTCCAAGGAGGTCCATCTGGTAAAAATATTCAAGCATGGTCCAATAAATGGAAAGTAATATTTGCCACACATCATTGCCGGGCAATGACCGTCTCTAAAAGAGAACACCAACCCTTAACAGCAAATTACATTAACGTCACCAGTTCCCCCACCATTTACAGCCTGAGAGTCACTATTGACCTGAAAATCAACTGGACCAGCCACACAGATTTTGTGGTTGTCAGAGCAGGTCAGAGGCTGGGTAAACCTCAGTGAGTGATTCACCTTTGACAGACAAAGACTTTCATCATCGACAAGTTTCAAGATCAGGAGCGTTGTGGAATTCTGGTATTGGTATTGGTTTATTATTGTCACTTGTACCGAGGTACAGCGAAAAACTTGTCTTACATACCAATCGTACAGATCAATTCATTACGCAGTGCAGTTTCATTGGTTTAGTACAGAGTGCATTGACATAGTACAGGTAAAAACAATAACAGTACAGAGTAAAATGTCACAGCTACAGGGAAAGTGCAGTGCAATAAGGTGCATGGTTACAACAAGGTAGATCGTGAGGTCAGAGTCCATCTCATTGTATAAGGGAACAGTTCAATCGTCTTATCACAGTGGGTTAGAAGCTGTCCTTCAGTCTGGTGGTACGTGCCCTCAGGCTCCTGTATCTTCTACCCGACGGAAAAGGAGAGAAGAGAGAATGACCCAGGTGGATGGGGTCTTTGATTATGCTGGCTGCTTCGCCAAGACAGCGAGAGGTAAAGACAGAGTCGAAGGAGGGGAGGCTGGTGTCTGTGATGCGCTGGGCTGTGTCCACAACTCTCTGCAGTTTCTTGCGGTCCTGGGCAGAGCAGTTGGCATACCAAGCCGTGATACATCCAGATAGGATGCTTTCTATGGTGCATCTATAAAAGTTGGTGAGAGTCAAAGGGAACAAACCGAATTCCTTTAGCCTCCTGAAGAAGTAGCCCCCTTTCCTGAAGTCAATGACCTGCTCTTTTGTTTTGTTGAGATTGAGGGAAAGATTGTTGTCATGACACCATTCCACGAAGCTCTCTGTCTCCTTCCTGTACTCCGACTCATAGCTGTTTGAGATATGACCTACAACGATGGTATTATCTGCAAACTTGTAGATGGAGTTAGAGCAGAATCTGGCCACACGGTCATAAGTGTACAGGGAGTGAAGTAGAGGAGGAAGGACGCAGCCTTATGGGGCACCAGTGTTGAGAATAATCGCACTGGATGTTTTGCTGCCTATCCTCACTGATTGCGGTCTGTTGGTTATAAAGTCAAGGATCCAGTTACAGAGGGAGGTGTTGAGTCCTAGGTCTCGGAGTTTGGTGACAATTTTACTTGGTGTTATTGTATTGAAGGCAGAGCTGTAGTCAATAAACAATAGTCTAATGTATGTGTCTTTACTGTCCAGATGCTCCAGAGCTGAGTGTAGGGTCAGGGAGATGGTGTCCGCTGTAGACCTGTTTTGGCGACAGGCGAATTGCGGTTGGTCACGATTGTCTGGGAGGCTGGAGTTGATGCGTGTCATGACCAGCCTCTGAAAGCACTTCTCTCTGTGTTCCTGGTTGAGTGCAGCTCCAACACTGTTGAATGCATTCAGGATATTGCAGCCCAGTTCAGTGGCAGCCCACTCCCCACCTCGCTCCACCACAGACAAACCATGGCTATTGTGTGTGCCATCCGCAAATTGGATTGGATGGAGTAAATAAGGAGAAACTGATTCTGGTGACAGCGGTCACAGAGACTACAGGAGACCGATATTGTGGAAATCTGGGACCTTTACATACTTCTCAATGTGTGGAAATGATTGGCCGAAGAATCAGAGGTGAGGTGATGAATTGACTTCCCTCAGTGAGTGTCTCCCAGCGAGCTGAGGTGATGAGGTGACAAATGCTGCTGCACATCGATCCGTGTTTTCCAGTTGCTGAGCTCTCTGCCAGGCAGCAGGGGCACTCACTAGAGGGTGGAGATCTTAGATAATTGGTAAATCGATTAGAGGTGGCAACAGCAATCAATTTTGCTCAGGAAATTGGTGGAAGCAGAGTCAGTAATAACTTTCAAAGGATTTGGCTAAACATGTGAAGGAGCAATTTGCAGTGGTACAGGATAAGAGCAGGAGAATTGAACTAAATGGATTGCACAATCAAAGATATGGTACAGATACGATGGGGCAAATTGTCTCCTTCAGTGCAGTACCAATGTATCATTCTATGATTCTACCAGGGCTTGAGGATGAAGCTGAAAGTACAATGGGCTCAAGAGACCACTAGCTCTGCCTTTGGAGTGTGAAGTTATTGGGAAACAAGAGAAAATCCAGAGAAGGAAAGGGCCATTTGGCCCATCAGTCCCACTCCACTGGAGATCTGATAGATTCCTTCCCTGAGCTGTCCCTGGAAAAGCATGAAGCATCAAGCAGTCCATTATCTCCCCATCCTTTCAGACTGCTTCTGCAACTCCTGGGAAAAACAAATAGTCTGAACAGAGAAAGATGCTTCTTTTAACCCTTTAGTTACATCCAGCTATTGGTAACTGTTGCAACAGGGATAAAAAGGTGTATTTCACTGTGTGTTCCGATGTACATGTGACTAATGAAGATCTTATATCTTATTGATTGTTTTTCATCTTACCACAGTGAGTGAGGTGATCTGTGCAAATAATCTGTTGTTTTTGAAGTATTCACCTGAATATTGCAACCTCATTGTTCTTGTTGATAATATTTATTGAAAACTCTAATGTCATTAACACATAATGGGATCATAAATGTTTTCTGCAGCCTCCATTTCTCAGTGTTCAGTTACAGTGCAACATTCTACAGTCACACTTGGAGTTCACAAGACATTTCTGTGGTTTCCTGTTCAGCTTGTTCTAATCTGGACCAATCTACATTAAAAAAATGTGTTCATAAGTTATTTTTGTGTAGAATGGTTCCACCAATTGGGTTTGATTTCAATCATTTCAGAAGCCTCCAAGATCTAAAAACTCCATATATATGAGGATGCAACAGCATTGGAAACCTCATCGACACAGACAGCTGGGAGAGAGAGGTGGGAATGGCAGCAGGATATCCCCACCTTCACTGGGAAACTTGACACTAACGATGAATTGTTTTCTTGTGTTTCAGGTTTGAGGAAAGAAACATGATGCTGGCGTGGGTTTTGGTGCTGACCGCACTGCTTGTCAGTGATGTGGCAGGTAAGGTCCATTGATTCCAGGAGGTTTAGGAATATATTGCTTAATGGCTGTAACTTAGAATTTAGTAATTTAGTTGAATGGGTGGTAATTTAGAGCACGAGGTGACGATTGTTTAAAGGATGGAAATGTGAAAGTCAGAATGAACAGGCCTTTTTCAGGATGTCGGACTGCTGTCAGTGGGCTGCCTCGAGAACTAGCATTGGGCATCAGCGATTGACACATTCTGTGCATGCCTTGGATACAAGGACAGTGTGCAACATTTCTCTTTTCTGATGGTGCAAAGCTGGGTGAGAGAGTCAGAAGGAGGAGGACAGCAAGAGTCTCCAAAAGGATATGGAAAGGCTCAGCAAGTAGGCAGGAATGTGGCAGACGGAGAATATTGTGGGAAACTGTGAGGTTGTGTACTTTGGTCAGTGAAACAGGGATTTTACATGGTGAGAAACCAGTAAATGCTGTTGTGAAGAGGGATCTCGGTGGTGGTTCCTGAAGTGCGGAGAAGTTCATGCAGGGAGAGTGAGCAGTGAGGAAGCCAAGTGATGTGTCGGCTCTAATTGGAGGAAAGTTGGAGCAGAAAGTCTTGCTGATACTTTACAGGGTTTCAGTGAAACCCCTTTGGAGTGTGTCGTTTTTTTCTCTGTATCTGAGCAAGGACACACTCGCCATGGAGACAGCGCACCATTGATTCACTCTCATAGAATCTGAGGAAAGTTATGTGCGAGAGGGAGGCCCTTGGCCCATTGTGTCGGTGCAGGTGGAAACTCAACACAACCCACCTCACAGCCCTGTGTCCATAGCACTGCTGGTCACAGCTTCTCAAATGTACATCTCAGTGTCTGAGTACTGTTAAATATGATGGGGTTTCTGCCTCTACTGCCCTTTCAGGCAGACAGTTCCAGACACCCACCACCCTCTGGGTGAAAATATTTTCCACATCTGCCCACTAACCCTTTGAACAATTAAATGAAATGATCCCTTTAGTTTTTGATCCAACTGCAGAGGGAAATGTGTCCTTTCTTTTCACTCTCAATACATAGGTCCCTGATAATTTCAGATGGGTCGATGAAGTCTCCTCTCAGTGTCTTCTGTTCAAAATGAAACATTCCCAGTTTCTCCAATCCTTGCTTCCAGCTACAATTTCCCAGTCCTGGCAATATCCTTGTCATTTTCTGCACCCTCTCCAGTGTGGTCACATCTTTCCTGCATTGTGCTGACCAACACTGTCTGCCAAGCTCAGGCTTCTGTCCCACAAGTACAATGTACAGATCTAGCATAAGCTTCCTGTGCTTATACTCCATGTCTCAGTGATCAAAGGAAAACATTTTTAACCACGTCATTGATCTGCTGGATATAATGATCAGTGGCATTCACTGCCAAGTCTCTCTGTTCCTCCAACATCACTCACTATCCTCCCACTTACTGTGTATTCCCTCGTCATGATCCAACTTTGCAAATGCCTTACCTCAAACTCTTCTGGATTAAATTCCATTTGCCATTGTCAGCTGCCCTGTCCTCAGCAATCCTCATCGTTGACTTCCTGAATTCACCATCACCTGAGCCCTTCTCTCCCCACTGAGTTTACAGCTGGCGTTTCCAGCCCCGAATTGATTCAGGTGAAAGCCATTCCAACAGAACAGGTCCCACTTTTACCACTACAGCAACCAGTGCTCTTTGAATGGAAACCCATCTTCCTCACACCAGTCTTTTCTTATGTATAAGAGAAGATTTCTTTATTAGTCACATGTACATCAAAACACACAGTGAAATGCATCTTTTGCGTAGAGTGTTCTGGGGGCAGCCCGCAAGTGTCGCCACACTTCTGGTGCCAACATAGCATGCCCACAACTTCCTAACCCGTACATCTTTGGAAAGTGGGAGCAAACCAAAGCACCCGGAGGAAATCCATGCAGACACAGGGAGAACGTACAAACTCCTTACAGACAGTGGCCAGAATTGAACCCTGGTCGCTGGCGCTGTAAAGCATTACACTAACCGCTTCACTACATATTCAACTCTCTGATATTTTTAAGCCTATGGTGATTTGTGCACAGCTCAGCTGGTGAACTCGTGTGGTTCTGCATTTTAAGTTGGACCCAAGCTGCTCAAACTCCTTCAGCTGAACCTCCTCTTTAGCCCTTGAATGTCAATGGTTCTCACAAGGACCACGACAACTGCATCATTCCCAGCCCCCAGGAGATGCCCTTAACCCTGACACAGGGAGGCAACAACGTCACTGGGACTCACGCTCATGGCCACAGAGGACATTCAGGAAAAATCAGCCCAAATGTGTCAGAAAGGATCAGGGAGATTTTACTGAAGCTCAGCAGGCATTAGTGAAGGAAGAGACAAGTATAACTGAGCACAGTGCCCTCCAAAGCTGAGGTATCAGATATTATAGTGGAGAGTAGGGAGGGTAAGGTTTCTGTCGTGGTCTTCACAGTAAAAGACAAAAAGTACAGGAAATGGTGAACACCCAAGGGCCTTCTGAGTGCAAGGAAGGAAAGGTAATTAATAGTTAAAGTATTTTCTGAAATAAAAAGCATCAAATCTCTGAGCTCTGATTAGCTTACCCTGGGGAGTGAAAAAGCAGTGAGAGAGAGGGTTCCGGAGAGGCTAAGAGGATCAGGACAGAGGGACCCAGGGTGGGACGTCCATCAGGCAGCACCAGGAGGGCAGGTGAAGATTCTCCTGAGGTTTTCTGGGTGGGGTCCCAGTTCTGCAGACACAGGAAGGCAGGGCCGCTGGGACCGGGCGTGGGTGGGGGAAGGTCACCTGGCATCTGGGGGCTGGGCAACATTTATTGTTGTCGGGCTCAATCTCAGAGAGAGCGAGCAGCCGGCAGCTGGGGATTGGGAGCAGCGGAGTGGAGTGGGTGTGTGGGAATCAAGGGGGAAGGAAGAGGGAATGGCCGAACCAGGAAGGAGATGAACAATGAGGACAAAGTGGGTGAAGGTAGCTCAGGGAAAGGGGTCAGAGGGAGGGAGACTGAGGGAGGGGATCAGGGTGGGGAGAGGTGGGGGAGGGGACTGAGGGAAAGAGTGTGGATGGTGTGTCTGTTATCATGGGGAGTGGGTGGTCAGAGTAGGGGTGTGTGTGTGTGTGTGTGTGTGTGTGTGTGTGTGTGTGTGTGTGTGTGTGTGTGTGTGTGTGTGTGTGTGTGTGTGTGTGTGTGTGCGTGTGTGGAAAGCCTGTTCAGCAGAGCCTGGTCCCCAGTGATCTTGTTGCCACCAGACCAGGACCTCACTCTGTCCAGACAGTGTGGCAGCTGGTGTGCAGCGGCCACTTCATGTTGAAAGAAATCACGTACTGACACCATCCACTGCTTTGGGAGGGAAATCCTTCTCGATCCTGATGAACAGCCTCAGAAGAGGAAGTGTACAGTCTTCCTTTAACATCTCCGTGCTGACTGTCCTTGATTAACCTGCACCGCTCTAAATGCTGGTTTGTGCCGTCCCTCAGATCCTTTCCCAACAAGTTGCCCACTCCCAATGTCGGGCTGATTAGCCTGCAGTTCCTCCATCTGTCCCTTTCCCCCTTTTACAAGGGCAGGACTGGGGGAGATGACGTGAGGACTGTATTAAACACTAGACCGGCCACAGCTACAGCCGATGCTCCTTCCTCCCCTCGAGCCCTGACCTTCTGTGTGTCCATCAAGGTCCAGTGCTGTGAAACAGCAAAAACTGTGACTATTTGGGACTGGTGCTTTGATTATTGCACTTGGTTTAAATCCTGATTCTCTTTCACTGAAAGGGACAAATAGTTGCTTGGAAGTGGAGGAGACTCAGTGGAACCTTGAAAAACATGGAATATCCAGAGGACCCTGTGATGAAAACTGGTTTTATTTTCCTCCTTCAAACTCCTGTTACCGGTTTTTCAGTGACGAGAAGACATGGCTGGAAGCTGAGGTAAGTCCCTGAAACCAGTGAATGCTCTGGGAGAACTGGGGAATATTGGTCTCTGCTGGTTCATTCCCACTAACTGACAGCACAACCTCTTGTTGAATTGCCTGTGATGAGTCCCTGTGTTCCAGGGTGCGCTTCACTGCGGCCGTGGGCTCTGGTTTCTTTCAGTCAGGTCAATGGATCAAATATGATGGGAGAGTCTAGGACCAGAGGGCACAGCCTCAGAATAAAGGATGTCCCTCTAGAACAAAGATAAGGAGGAATTTCTTTTGCCAGAGGGTGGTGAATCTGTGGAATTCATTGCAACAGACGGCAATGAATTGCTGTGGAGGCCAAGTCAATGGGTATATTTAAAGTGGAAGTTGATAGGTCCTTGATTAGTAAGGGCATCTAAGGTTATGGGGAGAAGGCAAGAGAATGGGATTAAGAGGGAAAAATAAATCAGCCCTGATCGAATAGTGGAGCAGACCTGATGGGCTGAATGGCCTAATTCTACTCTCAGTCTTATGGTCTAATATTGGGGATTTTAGGGGAATCTCCACATCCAGGGGTTAACACAGTGTTGGTTTTGACACCAAAGAGATGGCAGGCAAGAACAGGTCACTTCTTACTAACTTGATTGATCTTTTTGAGGAGTTGACAAAGGTGATTGATGAAGGTAGAGCTGTGGACATTGTCTGCGTGGATTTTAGTATGACGAGGTCCCACATGATATGTTCATCCAGAAGATTAAGATGCATGGGATCCATGGTGACTTGGCAGTTTGGTTTCAGAATTGGCTTGCCCATCGACGACAGAGGGTAGTGGTTGATGCATCTCAATGTGGCTGGTGTTCTGCAGGGATCTGTACTGGGACCTCCGCTGTTTCTGATATATAGAAATGACTTTGATGAAAACATGGTTAGGTGGGTTAGTAAGTTTGCAGATGATACAAAGATTGGTGGTGTTGTGGATAGTGTAGAAGATTGTCAAAGGATACAGTGGGGTGTAGATAAGTTGCAGATATGGGCAGAGAAATGGCAGATGGAGTTTAATCCGGTCAAGTGTGAGGTGTTGCACTTTGGGAGATCAGATGTAAAGGGACAGTACACAGTAAATGGCAGGATCCTTAACAGCATTAATGTATAGAGGGATCTTGGGGTTTAAGTCCATATGTCCCTAAAAGTGGCCACACAGGTTGATAGGGTGGGAAGGAAGGTGTATGTAAGTTTGCCTTTATTGGTCGAGGCATTGAATTTGAGTCAGAAAGTTATGTTGCAGCATTTTAAAACAGTTCAGGCTGCATCTGCACTATTGCATTCAATTCTGGTCACCCCATTGTAGGAAGGATGAGGATGCCATCAAGGGGACGCAGAAGACGTTCACCAGGTTGTTGCCTGGACTAGAGGACATGTGCTGTAAGCAGAGGGTGGAAAGACTTGGGTTGTTTTCTCTGGAGCTGTGGAGGCTGAGGGGAGACCTGATAGAAGTTTATAACATTAGGAGAGGCATAGATAGAGCAGTGGGCTGGGATCTTTCTCCCCAGAGTCAAAGTGTCTCATGCCAGAGGGCATGCATTTAAGGTGAGAGGGAGAAAGTTCAAAGGAGATGTGTGGGGCAAGTTTTTTTTTTACACATAGAGTGGTCAGTGTCTGGAATGTGGTGTCTGGAGTGGTGCTGGCATCAGATGCAATAGAGACATTTAAGACACTCTTAGATAACCACATGAATATGCAGAGAATGGAAAGAGATGGACCATGTGCATGCAGAAGCGATTACTTTAATTTGGCATCATTTGCTTAATTAGTTCGGCACAATATCGTGGGCTGAAGGGCCTGTTCCTGTGCTGTACTATTCCATGTTCTATCAGGTCGGACCATTTACTGAGGGGCCTGTAGGAAGATGAAAGACGCTGATTCTCAGCAACAGATCAATTATTTCTTTTGTTTACAGGATTTCTGTAACCAAGACCCACACTATGGACAGCTGGCTTCTGTGATCTCGAGCGAACACAACAGTTTCATTTCTAACGTGGTCAGTGCCGTGGATAAAAACAAGCCATTTGCATGGATTGGCCTGAACGACATTTGCAAGGTAAAGCTACCGATGACAAGTTACATTGCAGGATGTCACGGCACTGGCCAGACCAGAAGTTGTTGTCCCTCCCCAACCCCCTCTGACCATTTCAGAGGGCAGGTTATAGTCAACACACTGATGGATCTCTGGAGTCATATCGTTGTTCATAGACAGAGAACTATACATGATGTCCTGCAGAGTAACAGCAGTGTGGCAGTGCAGTGGTTAAGTTTCTGGGTGGCATCCCAATGATCCAGGGACACAAGTTTGTATCCCATCCCAGCAGCTGAGGAATTTGGATTCAAGGAACTAAAATACAAAAACTCTGGAGTACAAAAATAGTGACCTCTTTCTTCCATCAGTGACTGAGGGTGAACTCCCTCTCCCTTTCTGAATGGCTACCTGCCTTAACTGTAGAGCCACAACTACATAAGAACATAAGAACTAAGAGCAGGATTAGGCCTACTGGCCCATCAAGCCTGCTGCGCCATTCAATAAGAGCATGGCTGATCTGTCCGTGGACTCAGATCCACCTACCTGCCCTTTCCCTATAACATTTAATTCCCCAACTATGCAAAAATCTATCTAACGGTGTCTTAAGTATATTTAATGAGATACCCTCCACTGCTTCCCTGGCCAGAGAATTCTACAGATTCGCCACTCTCTGGGAAAAACAGTTTCTCATCATCTCCGTCCTAAATCTACTCCCTTGAACCTTGAGGCTATTTCCCTAGTTCTAGTCTCACCTACCAGTGGAAACAACTTTCCTGCCTCTATCTTAGCCATCCCTCTCATAATTTTATACGTTTCTATAAGATCCCCTCTCATTCTTCTGAATTCCAGCGAGTGTAGTCCCAGGCACCTCAATCTCTCCTCATAGGCTAACCCCCCTCATCTCCAGAATCAACCCAGTGAACCTCCTCTGCACCACCTCCAAAGCCAGTATATCTTTCCTCAAGGTAGGAGACCAGAACTGCACACAGTCCTCCAGGTGCGGCTTCACCAGTACCCTGCACAGTTGCAGCATAACCTCCCTGCTCTTAAATTCAATCCCTCCAGCAATGAAGGCCAGCATTCCATTTAACTTCTTGATAACCTGTTGCACCTGCACACCAACCTTTTGCGATTGATGCACAAAGACTCCCAAGTCCCTCTGCACAATAGCATGCTGCAATCTTTCACCATTTAAATAATAATCTGATCTTCTGTTTTACCTTCCAAAGTGGATGACCTCTCATTCACCAATATGGTACTCCATCTGCCAGACCCTTGCCCACTCACTCAACCTCGATATATCTCTCTGCAGACTCTCTGCATCCTCTGCACAATTTGCTTTTCCACTCAATTTAGTGTCATCAGCAATCTTAGATACGCTACACTCGGTTCCCTCTTCCTTATCGTTAATGTATATTGTGAAAAGTTGCGGGCCCAGCATTGACCCCTGCAGTATCCCATTCACCACTGATTGCCAACCAGAGAAACACCCATTTGTCCCAACTGTCTGACTGCCTTCGGTTAACCAATCCTCTTTCCATGCTAATACATTACCCCCAACACCATGCATCCTTATCTTGTGGATAAGTCTTTTATGCGGCACCTTATCGAATGCCTTCTGGAAATCCAAGTATACAACATCCACCCGTTCCCCTCTATCCATTGCGCTCATTATATCCTCAAAGAACTCCAGTAAGTTTGTTAAAGAGGACCTGCTCTTCCTGAATCCATGCTGCGTCTGCCTGATGGAAGCATTTCTATCCAGGTGTCTTGCTATTTCTTCCTTAAAGACAGCTTCAAGCATTTTCCCGACTACAGATGTTAAGCTAACTGACCTATCGTTACCTGCCTTTTGCCTACATCTTTTTTAAAGCAGTGGCATGAGATTCGTTGTCTTCCAATCTGCCGGGACCTGCCCAGAGTCCAGAGCATGTTGGTTAATTATCACAAATGCCTCTACTATAATTTCTGCCATTCCTTTCAGTACCCTGGGATACATCCCATCAGGATCAGGGGACTTGTCAACCTTTAGACCCACTAGTTTGCTCAGCCTCATTAGTGATAGCAATTGTATCAAGGTCCTCACCTCCCATTGCATCTATAACATCTCTCTTTGGCACGTTAGACGTGTCCTCCACCGTGAAGACCGACACAAAATAGTTGTTCAAAGCCTCGGCCATTTCCACATTAGCCATTATTAATTCCCCCCTCTCATTCTCCAAGGGACCTACGTTCACTTTAGCCACCCTTTTCCACTTTATATAATTGTAAAATCTTTTACTACCTGTTTTTATATTTTGTGCTCATTTACTTTCATAATCTTTCTTCCCTTTCTTTATTACTTGCTTAGTGGTTCTCTGTTGCTTTTTAAAGTTTTCCAAATCTTCCAGTTTCAGACTACTCTTGGTGACTTTGAATGCTGAGCTTTTAGTTTGATGTCTTCCTTTAGTTCCTTGGTTATCCAAGGCTGGCTCTCCCCACCCTGACTGTCCTTGCTTTTAACTATAATTACATTTGACACTTGGATGTTGAAGCCAGATGACTGTGTGTGGGTTGGCTGAGGGGGTCACTGGGATCCTCCTTCATTAAGCCATAGTGTACTACATCACGGAAACCGGTCCTTTGAACCAACTCGTCCATGCCGACCATGATGCCCACCAACCAAGTCCAGTTTGACAGTGCTGCTGTGGCGGGAACCATTGTGCAGTATTGTGTACAATTTTGGTATCCTGTTGGAGGAAAGACATCATTAAACTGGAGAGAGTGCAGAGATTTATGAGGATGCTGGCAGGACTCGAGGGCCTGAGTTATAGGGAGAGGTTGGGCAGGCTAGGACCTTATTACTTGGAATATAGGAGATTGAGGGGTGACCTTACTGAAGGATATAAAATTATCAGGGTCTTATATAGGGTGAATGCACATTGTCTTTTACCCAGGGAAGGGGTACTTAAAACTAGAGGGCATAGGTTGAAGGTGAGAGGTGAAAGATTTCAAAGGGACTTGAAGGGCAACTTCTTCATATAGAGGATGGTGCGTATATGGAATGAACTGCCAGAAAAAGTGCTTGAGGCAGGTAGAGTAACAGCATTCAAAAGACATATGGATAAGTAAATGGATAGGAGGGATTTTGAGGGACATGGGCCAAATGCAGGCAAATGGCACTAGTTTGGTGGGCACCATTGTCAGAATGGATGAGTTGGGCTGAAGGACCTGTTTCTGTGACACAGTACTCTATGACTGTTTGAGTCCAAGGAGGAGGATCCCAGTGACCCACTTGGTCACCCCACACGCAGTCATCTGGCTTTAGCATCCAAGTGTCAATTGTAGTTGTGGCTCTACAGTTACAGCAGGTAGTCATTCAGAGAGAGAGAGGGAGAGGGAGTTCACCCTCAGTCACTGAGCTCAGGTTTGCTCAACATTTGTTGATAAGTGCGGCCTCTCAGTTCTGCCACCTTTCCTGCAAATATGTTCTCACCTTCAGTGGTGTCTCTGTACCCTTTCCATACAGTGGGGACTAGACCTGTGCACAGGATCCGAGTGCAGTCTCACCGAGGTTCTATCCAAGTTTTACACAACTTCTCTGCTTTTTAATTCTATTCCTCGAGAAACTATCTCCAGTGTTTTGTACACAGTAATTCACTTAGCAATGTTGATGGGTTCATGATCTCCCCACTGCTGTGTCTGCTCTGCTATGTATATCCTGTTCGACTCCGATTAGCGTACCTCTCACATTTCCTGAGAAATTACCTCTCGCTTCTCCTGAAGCTGATACATTTTTGTTCCCAAAATGTATCGAGGACACTGGGCAAGGCTGATGTGCAGAACAATATCACTGAGCAGCTGTGACAGAATTTGGAAAGTGAGAATTTGGAGATAGTAGGGATATGAAATTGAAATTAATCACATGAATCTCCTTAAACTAACAAGATGACAGTTGAGAATGCAAGCAATCCTTATCACTATATCATCGGGGAAACTTTGCAAACATTGTTTTATGGAAAATGACTAATAAAAACTTTAAAAATATTTGGCTAACCAGATCTATGAAAACAGTGACACCTGTAGCAGACTTTACTCCAGGATTTAATTTCATAATTCCTTACAAAATAGGAGGACATTCAGCCCATCGAGTCTACGTCAGCTCCCAGAGCAATCCCATCAATCCCATTCTCCCACTCATTTTCCCACAACCTATTTTCTCGCACGTGCCATCAACTTTATCCTGTTCCTCCTATTACCTAGCCAAACCAGAGGTAATTAACAGCACCCAATTAAACTAGCAGCATATTTTTTGGGAAGTAGGAGACCAGAGCACTCAGTGGAAGCCTACACAGTAACAGGGAGAACGTGCAAACTCCACACAGATAACACTGAAGGTCAGGATTGACCCCCAATCTTTAAACCTGTGAGGCAGCAGCACCACCTGCTGTACCACTGTCATAGTTGACTGGACCTACAAGAACATAAATAAAAATGCCCAGGCAAACATGGTATCAGGGATGATTGACTTGGCCCACAGATAACTTGAAGCAGATTCACTTCAACAAGGAACAGTCATGCCCAAAAATGTGACATTAGCCAAACCAAATCCAAGAGAGTTGTTTTCTATTATTTTTCAACATACCATGAGGCAATACGTTCAGCAGAATAATATTAAACAAGATTCAACATTCATTCATTGAAAAACTCATGAAGATGGGTCTAAAAACTACACATTCAGCCCAGGGCTTTTAAATTTACTTGGAACGGCTGAAGTGTTTCTCAACTGTGAGTATAGCTCATGTTTTCCTACTGGTCAGGGTATGGAGGTAAAACTTACTTTATTGACTGATGGATATTGTGCCTTGTATTTCCATGTACAGATAATTCTGAGATTTCTGATGAGCTCTGTATTTTCTACTATAAATAGGGTAATAACGTTATGCTTTTAAGCATTTGTTCATGTTGTAAAACATGTGTTTGGATGTTGGAGAAGCAGTTAGAAGAAAAGTTGTAATTGTATAAATTCAGAATCTGCAGAAAGAAACTAAGAAGGTCGTTAGGAAAGAAAAGATGAATTATGAAAGGAAGTTGACAGATAACATTCAAAAGGACACTAAGAGTTTTTTTAAATATATAAGAAGTAAAAAAGAGACACGGATTGATATAGGACCAATTGATAATGGTGCGGTAGCAATTATAATTGATGATAAAGAGATGGCAGAAGAACTAAATGAGTATTTTGCATCGGTCTTCACTGTGGAGGACATCAGCAATATACCGGTTAGTCAGGGGTCTCATGGAATGGAACTGAGTTCAGTTAAGGTTACTAGAGAGAAGGTGCTAGGAAAACTAAATGAGCTAAAGACTGATAAGTCTCCCGGACCAGATGAGGTGCATCCCCGGGTTTGGAAGGAGGTGGCTTTAGAGATAGCGGAGGCATTGGTGATAATTTTCCAGGAATCGATAGACTCCGGCATGGTCCCGGAGGACTGGAGGGTCACAAATGTAGTTCCGCTGTATAAGAAAGGTGGGAGGCAGCATAAAGGAAATTACAGACCTATTAGTCTGACGTCAGTGGTGGGAAAGTTATTGGAATCAATCCTCAAGGATGGGGTTATGGAATACCTAGAGGTGCAAGGCAAGATAGGTCCTAGCCAACATGGTTTTGTGAAGGGAAGATCCTGCCTGACCAACCTATTGGAGCTTTTTGAAGAAATCACAGGTAGGGTGGATAAGGGAGCGGCGGTAGATGTTGTGTATTTAGACTTTCAAAAGGCCTTTGAGAAGGTGCCGCATAAGAGACTGATTAATAAGGTGAGAGGTCATGGAATTACAGGTAGGATAACAGAATGGGTGGAGCATTGGCTGGTTTGCAGGAAGCAAAGGGTGGGAATAAAAGGATCTTGTTCTGGCTGGCTACCGGTTACTAGTGGTGTTCCTCAGGGGTCAGTGTTGGGGCCGCTTCTTTTTACCTTGTACATTAACGATTTGGATGATGGAGTAAATGGTTTTGTGGCTAAGTTTGCAGATGACACCAAGATAGGTGGAGAAGTAGTGAGTATTGAGGAGACAGGAAGGTTGCAGAGAGACCTAGATAGTTTAGGAGAATGGGCAAGGAAATGGCAGATGAGATTCAATGTTGAGAAATGTGTAGTTGTACACTTTGGAAACAGAAATAAATGGGCAGATTATTATCTAGAAGGAGAGAAAATTCAAAGTACAGAAGTACAAAGGGACTTGGGGGTACTCGTGCAGGATACCTTAAAGGTTAACCACCAGGTTGGATCGGTGGTAAAGAAAGTGAATGCTATGTTGACATTCATTTCGAGAGGTATAGTGTATAAAAGTAAGGAAGTGTTGATGAGGCTCTACGGGGCACTAGTGAGGCCTCATTTGGAATACTGTGCACAGTTTTGGGCCCCATATCTTAGGAAAGATGTGCTGATGTTGGAGAGGGTTCATAGGAGATTTACGAGGATGATTTCCGGAATAAAAGGGCTTACGTATGATGAGCGTTTGTCGGCTCTTGGACTGTACTCACTGGAGTACAGAAGAATGAGAGGGGACCTCATAGAGACATTTAAAATGTTGAAAGGACTGGACAGAGTAAATGTGGCTAGGCTGTTTCCCTTGGTGGGTGAGTCCAGGACCAGAGGGCACAATCTTAGAATTAGAGGGTACAGGTTTAAAACAGAGACGAGGAGAAACTTCTTTAGCCAGAGGGTGGTGAATTTGTGGAATTCCTTGCCAGGTACAGCAGTGGAGGCCAGATCATTGGAGGTGTTTAAGGAAAAGATAGACATATATCTAAATAGCTGGGGTATCAAGGGATATGGGGATGAGGCCAGAAATTGGGGTTAGAATAGTGTGTTTTTTTTGCACCTGCCCCCCCCCCCAATTTATCATTTCTTTTTCTTTTTTCCCTTTTCCTTGGAGCAGACTTGATGGGCCGAATGGCCTACTTCTGATCCCTTGTCTTGTGATCTTGTGATTGTCAGGATTCCGCAGCTGCTGATTGCACTGTTTCTTCAGTAACTTTCCTGTAACTGTTACATGTGATTTTTTGCAACATTCTGTATCTATTACAAACTCCACACTCTCTGGAAGTGAGAAGTGACATTAGTGAATGTAAATAATCTGTTAGGAAAGACAGTAAGAGTTTGGGATATTTACTCCCCTGAGGAAAGGATGTATTAAACCTTCAGACACATTCAAAGCCCCTCTGGTCCTGGGGCTGGGAAGTGAATATTCCAGATGTGCTCCTGATCTGGGCTGGTCCCTGTAGGTGGGGCGGTGGGGTGGGGGGAGTCGATGTGCTCAGTGTTCCACTCCTCCACACACACATCTGGATCCGTGCTACAATTTACTGCCTCCATTGCCTGTTTTGTTTGGGATTCTGTGTTCATTGTTCTGCAGGTGTTTTAAGTTTCATTTGAATTATTTCACTTTCTGTGAGAGATCCTACCAGCACCTCTACTTCCTCGGGAGGCTAAAGAAATTTGGCATGTCCCCTTTGACACTCACCAACTTTTATCGATGCACTATAGAAAGCATCCTATCTGGATGCATCACAGCTTGGTATGGCAACTGGTCTGCCCAGGACTGCAAGAAACTGCAGAGAGTTGTGGACATAGCCCAGCGCATCACGGAAACCAACCTCCCCTTCATGGACTCTGTCTAAACCTCTCGCTGCCTTGGTGAAGCAGCCAGCATAATCAAAGACCCCCCCCACTCACCTGGGTCATTATCTCTTCTCTCCTCTCCCATCGGACAGAAGATACAGAAGCCTGAGGGCATGTACCACCAGGTTCGAGGACAGTTTCAATCCCACTGTGATAAGACTATTGAACGGTTCCCTTATATGTTGAGATGGACTTTTGACCTCACCATCTACCTTGTTATGACCTTGCACCTTATAGTCTACCTGCAATGCACTTCCATGTAGCTCAGACACTTTACTCTGTATTCTGTTACTGTTTTTACCCTGTACTACCTCAATGCACCGTGTAATGAATTTATCTTTTGAACTGTATGCAAGACAAATTTTTCACTGTACCTTGGTACTGTGACAATAATAAACCAATACCAATGTATTTGTGTTCAGTCACCGTCTTTTCCCTCATTGTCTGAGTTACTATTATTCCTATTCCCCAACCTTCACTCTCAGATCCAGTTTCATTTGATCCAGTTTCATTAGTTCCAAGGATTCTGTTACTTCCATGAGATTTCTCCCACTATAATTTAAAATCTCATTCACTACCCTATTTGTCCTGGCCGCTCATATTCTGGTCTCACTCTGGCTCAGGTACAGCTCCTCCCTGTACCGTTAAGGGGCAGGTTACTTAGCATTCCCACAGAAATAATCATTGATTTATATCCCACAGGAAGGGACATACACATGGATTGATGGATCTTCAGGTAGTTTCCAAAAATGGAATCAAAATCAACCTGATGATGATAAATACGATGAAGACTGTGTGCACACTAATCATTGGAGTAAGTGTAACTGAGAGAAAGGCTTCACTTTTGCAAGTCGATTTTAGACACAGTATTGAACAGGAGGTTATCTCAACAGGCTGGCTGTTACACAGAGAGAGTGAACCAACCCCATGAGTCCTGTGCTCGGCAGAACTGGACTGACTGCCCAGCAGTTAGAGGAGGATATATGGGATGTAATACACTCAATTTATTTTCCTTTGGCCACTGTAACTGTGCAGGAGGAGTGTACAAGGGGTGTAACACTGGAGTTAGAGGAAGGTACAGTGTGACACTGCACGTAAAGAAAGAACTGAACACAGCTATAAAAGTGAAAAGAATGTCCTGAGTTATTGAAGGATAAAAATTAAATACAGAACTGAGGGAATGCACCGATAAATCAAAGAGATAACAGAGGAAAATCTTCCTGACTTGCGTGTGGTGGCAGGTGGAGCTCAGGACCACAAGTAATTGAGACAGAGAGCACAGATGCACTTAAGGGAGAGGGAGATGGAGAAAGGAACAGACGGATCTGTTGATGGGCTTGGATGAAGGGAGGGGGGAGGCTGGTGTGGAGCAGTAACATGAGCACGGATCCCGTGGGCCGAGTGCTCTGTTTCTGTGCTCCACGTGCAAGGGAACACCCTAATTCTACACACACCGGGTGTAATGCTGCAGATATCAGAATGTGCACGGGTGTAAAATTCCCAGAATTCCCATTTAATTAGAAATTAAATCAGTTGCAGATGTTCCAGCTCTGGAGATTCCAGACTCTGCTCCCATTGTGTGAGCTCCATGGAATGGGGAGGACTCAGTTTATCTCCGATGGGACAGGCATGTTGAGTTCCAGCCCAGGGTGGGCCCAGCCACTTCAGTCTGGAACAGTCCAAACCCCCAGTGAATATTGTGAGGTATCAGGTTTCAGCAGCACACACTCTGACTGTACACGGCACCACAACAGGAAGTGACTCCCTTTATTTACAAAGCAAATGCACAGATCAAGAGTCGGGGAATATGCATGGCTCACAGACACTGACTCAGAAAAACTGAACATTTGGACTAAACGTAAAATGCTGTAAACACTCAACAGGTGAGGCAGGTCTGAGGAGAGAGAAGCAGAGATAACATTTCTGTCAATGACCTTCCTGTTTCTCTCTCCAGACATGCTGCCTGACCTACTGAGTATTTCCAGCATTTATTTCAGATTTCCATTATTTGCAACAATTTGCTTGTGGACTAACAGGTAAATGTTAGATTCATTTTCCCTGCTTCTAGGTCATGCTGTTTGGAATGATGCACCCTGTTCTAATCGTCTTGGATTTGTTTGTTCTTACAAACTACGTTGTAGTTAGAAGATTCCAGAATCATCCACCCTTCCTTTCCACAGTGGATTCAGTGCCTTGATTTCTCTGCAGCCGCTCTCACTGCCTGTGGTGACTGTACTCACTTAGCTTCTCAGCCAATAATAAAGAGAGTTGCATCTTGAGCTGTGTGTGTGGTGCTGTGTGGGTCCAGTTTCCAGCAGCCTTCCTGTCCCACTGTTGCTTCCCCCAACCTCTGCACTCAGTGCTGCACTGAGGAGAAGGTGGCACAGATTTTGCAAAATTAACTCCTTACCTTCGGCCGCACTTGATGTGTCGGGTCCTGGTCACCACACATGGGAGTGAAATAAAGGTTCTGGAGGGGGTACAGAGGGGATTTACTGGGACAGTTGCAGGGAATGAGGTTTTACAATACTGCGGATGGGCTGCAGAAGATGAACTGGGCCCAGAGATTCCTTTGCACAACTGCAAAAAACCTCTGCTGTCTGTTTAAAAATCAACTCAACTGTGTGTTGGGCAATTTTGCAAACAGTCCTGGGTTCTTGACCAATGTCTGAACATGATCTGAATGAACTCGAGCCTTGCACATCTCTCCAGTGAATGTGATGAAGGAAGGTGGGACCCTGGGATTTGAGGAGTTTAGTGAAATTATATTGAAAGTGAAAGAGATGGTGGGAATAACTCAACATTAAACTACTCTGAGATTAATCAATAGAAATAAACCACAACAAAGTCTGAATTGTCCCATTTACGCTCAGCCCTTGGACTACCCAACACAGACCAACACTTTCAACCACTGTACCTGGCCCAAATCTCAACAGCTTTTCACGGAGCACCAGCCTTGTGGACCGGTATGTCACCAGGTTGGGAGACTGCTGGGGCACAGGAAGGATAAAGGTACCACAGTATGGAAACACACACTGAACAAACCCTGCTACAGGCTCCTACAGGAGCATCTGTAGCCATTATGACAACTCCTTCACCCCAGGAACCAACCTAGTGAACCTTCTCTGCCCTCCTCCAGTACAAACAGATCCTTCCTCACACATGGAGCCCAAAACTGTACACGTACTCCAGGTGCACTTTCACCCGCACCCTGTAAAAGTGCAAAACTTCCCCACTTATACTCCATACCCCTCACAATAAAGGCCAACATCCCATCAGCTTCCCAAATACTTGGTGTACCTGCATGCTGACTCTGTGTTTCATCTACTCCACTCCCTGATCCCTCTGCGACACAACATTCAGTCGTCTCACTCTGTTCAAGTGATATTCTGCTAGTTTGGGTTTTGGTTTTTTTAGACGTGATAGAGAGGGGGTAAAAGAGGTGGAGGGGTTGCACTACTGATAAGGGAGAATGTAACAGTAGTACTCAGTGGACACAATGGAGGGCTCATCCACAGAGGCAGTTTGGATGGAGCTCTGAAATAAAAAAATTGCAATTAAACTGATGGAATTATACTATAGGTCCCTCAATAGCCACCGAGAATGGAGGAACAGATATGTAGACAGGTTATGGAAAGGTTCTGGAACAACAAGGTTGTTATAGTGGGGGGCTTTAACGTCCCCAGTATTGATTAGAACTTCCTTAATATAAGAAGCTTAGGTGGGGCGGGATTTCTTGAATGCATCCAAGAGGGGTTCTTGAAACAGTATGTGTGGAGTCCGACTAGAGGAGAAAACATACTGGACCTGGTTTTGGGAAATGAGCCAGGCCAGGTGACAGACCCGATAGCGGGTGAACATTTTGGGAACAGTGACCACAACTCATTCTGTTTTAAGATAATTATGAGTGAGGATAAATTTTGATCTTGCGGGAAGGTACTAAACTGTGGGAGGGCAAATTACAACAGGACAAGGCAGGACGTAAGGGGAATTGATTGGGAGCAGCTGCTGTCGGACAAGTCCACATCTGATGTGTGGCAGTTATTTAAAGACCAGCTGAGCAGAGTTCAGGATCAGTATGTTCCAGTAAGGAGTAAGGACAAGGATGGCAAGGTAAGGTAACCTTGGATGACCCGAGAGATCCTAAATTTAATCAGAAAATAACAGGAAGCATACACAAGGTTTAGAAAGCTAGAATCAGACTGGGCCCTTGTGGAAAATAAAGAAAGCAGGAAAGTGCTCAAGCAGGTGATTAGGAAGGCCAAAAGGGGCCACAATATGTCCTTGGCAAGCAGGGTGAACGGGAATCCCAAGGCATTTTATACTTCTATTAAGAAAAAGAGGATAACTAAGGAGAGGGTAGGTCCACTCAAGGATAAAGGAGGGAATTTGTGCTTGGAGTCAGAGCCAGTAGCTGAGGCATTAAATGAGTACTTTCTGTTGGTATTTACCAAGGAGAAGGATTTGGAGGAGAGGGAAAACAATGGGGCATGCTAATGTGCTGGGACATTTTGAGATTGATGAGGAGGAGGTAGTGATGGGTTTTCTGAAAAGCATTAAGTCCCCAGGGCCTGATGGCATATAGAGTCATTGAGTACTAGAACACAGAAACAGGCCCTTTGGCCCATGTGGTGCATGGCATCCTGGTTTTCTGCCAAGTCCCATTTACCTGCACCTGGACCATAGCCCTCCATACCTCTCTCATCCATGTACTTATCCAAACTTCTCTTAAATGTTACAGTTGAACCTGCATCCAAAACTTATGTTGGCAGCTCGTTCCACACTCGCACCACCCTCTGAGTGAAGTAGTTCTCCCTCAGATTCCCCTTTCACCCTAAACCTATGACCTCTAGTTCTAATCTCACCCAACCTCAGGGGAAAAAGCCTGCATGCATTCACCCGATCTTCACCCCTCATAATTTTGTATACTTCAAGATCTCCTGTCATTCTCCTGTGCTCCAGGGAATAAAGTCCTAACTTATTCAACCTATCCCTGTAACTCAGGTCCTCAAGTTCCAGCAACATCCATCTAAATTTTCTCTGCACTATTTCAAGCTTATTGGTATCTTCCCTGTAGGTAGGTGACCAGAACTGCACACAATACTCTAAATTTGGCTTCACCAATGTCTTATACAACTTCAACATAACATCCCAACTCCTGTACTCAATGCCCTGATTTATGAAGGCCAATGTGCCAAAAGCTCTCTGTAAGACCCTATCTACCTGTGATACCACTTTCAAGGAATTATGGATCTATATTCCCAGGTCCCTTTGTTCTACCACACACCTCAGTGCCCTATCATTCACTGTGCAAGTCTTACTCTGGTTTGTCCTCCCAAAGCGCATCACCTCACACTTGTCTGCATTAAAATCCATCCGCCATTTTTCAGCCAATTTTCCCAGCTGGTCCAGATCACTTTGCAAGCTTTGATAGCCTTCCTCACTATCCACTATGCTCCCAATCTTGGTGTCATCCACAAATTTGCTGATCCAGTTTACCACATTATCATCTAACTCATTAACAGAGGATAAACAACAAGAGAACCAGCACTGATCCCCATGGCACACCACTAGTCCAGGCCTCCAATCAGAGAAGCAACCATCTATCACTCTCTGGCTTCTCCCGCTAAGCCAACATTAAATCCAGTTGACTACTTCATCCTGAATGCCAAGCGACTCAACCTGCTGGAGCAGCCTCCCATGCGGGACTTTGACAAAGGCCTTGCTAAAGTCCGCGTAGGCAACGTCCAGTGCCTTCCCTTCATCAACCTTCCTGGTAACCTCCTCAAGAAACTTTATTAGATTGGTTAGGCATGACCTGCTTGTACAAAGCCATGTTAACTATCCCTAATCAGGCCCTGTCTATCCAAATACTTGTATATTCTGTCCCTCAATACCTTCCAATAATTTACCCATGACTGAAGTCAGGCTCACCGGCCTATAATTTCCTGGTTTTCTTAAACAATGGAACAACATTAGCTCTCCTCCACTACCTCACCTATGGATAAGGACATTATAAGTATCTGCCAGGGCCCCTGCAATTTCTGCAGTAGCCTCCCACAAGGTCTGAGGTGACACCTCATCAGACCCTGGGGATTTATCCACCCCAATTTGCCTCAAGACAGCAAGCACCTCCTTTTCCATAATCGGGATACAGTCCATGACCTCACTATTCTTTTTCTTCTGTTCTATAGACTGTGTCTGTCTCCCAAGTGAAAACAGATGCAAAAAATCCATTTAAAATCTCTCCCATCTCTTTTGATTCCACACATGGATGATCATGCTGATCTTCAAGAGGACCAATTTTGTCCCTTGATATCCTTTTGCTCTTATTGCTATATCAACCCTTGGGATTCTCTTTCACCTTGTCTGCCAGAGCAACCTCATGTTCTCTTTTAGCCCTCCTAATTTCCCTCTTAAGTGTTTTCTTGCATTTCTTATACTCCTCAAGCACTTCACTTGATCTGAACTGCCTATACCTAATAGGCACCTCCTTTTTCTGTACCAGGGCCTCAATAACCAAGGTTCCCTAAACCTGTTAACCTTGCCTTTTATTCTAACAGACCAATTCTGTGCTCTCAGTATTTCACTCTTGAAGGCCTCCCACTTACGAAGCATCTCTTTGCCGGAAAACAACCTATCCCAATTCACGCCTGCCAGATCCCTTCTGATGCCATCAAAATTGGCCTTCCTCCAGTTTGGAATCTTAACCCTAGGACCAGTCCTATCCTTTTCTATAATTATCTTGAAACTAATGGAATTATGATCATTTGATTCGAAGTGTTCCCCTATACTCACTTCTGTCACCTGCCCTGTCTCATTCCCAAAAAGGAGATCCAGTATCACATTCTCTCTAGTTGGGACTTCTAGACGTTGATTAAGGAAATTTTCCTGAACACATTTGACAGACTCGATCCCATCCAGTCCTTTTACAGTATGGGAGTCCCAGACAATATGTGGAAAGTTAAAGTCACCACTATCACAACTATATTTCCTACCTCTCTACAACTATATTTGCTATCTCTCTACAAATTTGCTTCTAATCCCACTGACTACAGGGAGGTCTATAATATAGTCTCATTAATGTGGTCGCCCCTTTTTTATTCCCCAGTTCCACCCAATTGCCTCAGTAGTCGAGCCCTCCAGTATGTCCTCTCTGAGGACTGCCATGACATTTTCCCTGATGAGTATTGCCACCCCTCCCCCTTTAATACCTCCCCCCCAACATGTCTAATACAACGGAACCCCAGAACATTGAGCTGCCAGTCCTGCCCCTCCTGCAACCAAGTCTCACGAATGGCAACAACATCATAATTCCACATACAGATCCATACTCTAAGTTCCTCTGCCTTACCTACTGTACTCCTTGCATTGAAATAGATGCAATTCAGAGCAATAGTCCCACCACCCTCAACCTTACAGTTTCCATCTTTGCTTGTAGTCTTCACATCTACTTTCCCCACGGCCCCTCCATTTGCTGTCCTGCCACTCAGGCTCCCACCCCCTGCAACTCTACGTTAACCCCTGCCCCCCACCCACACAACTCTAGTTTAACCCCCTCCACAACTCGAGTTTAACCCCCCCGAGCAGCACCAGTAAACCTTTCCGCAAGGATATTGATCCACCTCCAGTTCAGGTGCAAACCATCCCATTTGTACAGATCCCACCTGCCCTGGAAGAGTGTCCAATGATTGAAAAATTTGAAGCCCTCCCTTCTGTACCATCTGCTTAGCCACATGTTAAACTACACTACCTTCCCATTTCTGGCCTCACTAATAATTACTCTAGTAATTTCTAGGGTAGGGACATGTTTGGCACAGCTCTGTGGGCCGAAGGGCCTGAATTGTGCTGTAGTTTTTCTATGTTCTATGTTCTATGTTTCTAACACGTGGCACAGGTAGCAATCTTGAGATTACCACCCTGGATGTCCTGTCTTTTAACTTAGCACCCAACTCCCTGCATTCACTTTGCAGGACCTCACTTTTCCTGCCTAGTGTCATTGGTACCAATGTGTACCACGACCTCTGCCTGCTAACCCTCCCTCTTAAGAATGCTATAGACTCGATCCAAGACATCTGACCCTGGCACCTGGGAGACAACATATCATCTGAGAGTCTCATTCTCATCACAGAATCTCCTATCTTGGTACTGGTATTGGTATTGGTTTATTATTGTCACTTGTACCATGGTACAGTGAAAAACTTGTCTTACAAACTGATAGTACAGGTCAATTCATTACACAGGGCAGTTACATTGAGTTACTACAAAGTGCATTGATGTAGTATGGGTAGAAACAGTAACAGTACAGAGTAACGTGTCACAGCTACAGAGAAAGTGCAGTGCAATAAGGTGCAAGGTCACAACAAGGTCATAGTCCATCTCATTGTATAAAGGAACCGTCTGTCCCCCTAACTAATGAATCCCCTGTCACTACCACTTGCCTCTTCTCCCCATTTCCAAGCCAAACTCAGTGCCCGAGACCTGACCATTGTGGCTTTCCCCTAGTAGATCATCCCCCCCAAACCGTAGCTAAAATGATATACTTGTTATTGAGGGGAATAGCCACAGGGGTACCCTGACTCTCTCCTGACAGTCACCCAGCTGCTTGCCTCTTGCAGCTTAGGTGTGACTGCTTCCCTCTAACTCCTGTCTATCAACCCCTCAGTCTCCCAAATGATGCAAAGGTGATCCAGCTCCAGTTCCCTAACACAATCCGTAAGGAGCTGCAGCCAGATGGACTTCTCGCAAATGTAGTCATCAGGGACACTGGAGGTCTCCCTGTCTTCCCACATCATGCAAGAGGAGCACACCACTGCCCTGGATGTCATTCCCACTTCTCTACCTGTACAATAGTAAAGAAAGAAAGAACTTAACAGAACCTCAGCGCTGGAGCTGGAGCACCCTGCCCCCGCCCCGCCCCGCCCCCGACCCCCTCCCAATTAATTGTATTAATTGACAATTATCTTTGTTGGTTCAGATAAAAACAAAGATGCAAGTCATATAAAACTAAATGTGCACACCCACAAGGTTTCTCTGACCCTCCCTGAACAGTCTAAGAATAGAAAAGGTCATACCTGGGAATGGGAGTTCACGGTGGCCAGGCGTTCCTCTTGATTCCGATGTAATCTCCACATTTCCGACATGAAGTCATCCACTTCTTCGATGGTTGGTCTCCAGAGTTTTCGGTGCTACTACTCCCAAAGTCCTCCATTTTTATTTTCTTTCATATCTGATCAAACTGTTGTCTTTCAATTTCGTTGGCTCAGGCTTATCTGGCTGGACAGTGTCTGCTTCTCATTGGACCCTGGCCCAAGGTTACAAGCAGTATTACTTTATTGCTCTTCCACCAGACTTGTGCCTCAGGTCACTTTCTTTGTCCTACCTGAGTCAGGCCAGTTCAAACCAGTTTAGCCAGGTCAGCCGAACACCAGGCTCAGGTTACTTCAGGTCACAGTCTCTTCTTTCCACAAACCTGCCATTTCTAGCTAATGCAATAAATAGCTCATAAACAGCTTCTTACTTGAAAATAATCTCTGGTTTAGCAGATTATTGGTATGGACCTCATGTCCACTTTCAATAGCTCTGATCAAACCATCCCTGAGCAAGAACCAGTTCACAAAACAGTTCACAAAATGGTGCTCACAAGAACAGTCTCACAAAATGGCAGTCTCCAGTCCTCCTGCCACATGGCAAGAACAAAGAAAGTTGATTTGTCTACTTTCACTGCCTTGACTCATTCAAGTTAGATGTTTTGCAGGTTTTAATTCCTTTATGGCCAACAATTGATTCTTGTGACATTGCACAAGTTAATCACTGCCAATCCAAAACTGACTCATTTATCCCGAACCCCTGTTCTATCAGTTGGACATTTCATTCCCCATGGCAGCTTATTTCCCCCAGGCCTGCGTCCTTTTACCTTGGGCACAGGAGTTGGGGAGGGGGCAGGGTGAATGGAAGGGAGGGACGCAGGCAAGAGGCAGCTGTGTAACTGAGAGGGTCAGAGAAATGTACACACACAACTCACATGTACCAAACTCACCCTGGAAATCTTCACCTGTATAATAGCCCAGAGTGCCCACAGGTAGTGAGAGGACAGGACATACTCTAAAATGCAATATGCTGCTTCAGTCAATCCAACCAAATACGACCTGTCACCGGTCCAAGAACACCTCCTCCCACAATGTTATTGTTTTTTGTAAAAAACTGCAGCTTCTAAATCTGGCCTCACCACTGGCTGCATCAACCAATAATCCACCCCCCAGCTCACTCTGTGTGGACAGGCCTCGGTTACACAGGACTAGAGAGCAGCATAGACTATGAGTAACAAAGCCCCAGGTTCATTGTCCTTCAGTCTCCTACAGTTTGGGAGGGTATTTGTGGTGGTGGGGTCAGGGAGTGAGAGAAAGTCAAAGACAAGAGGGGGTGTGGGGAGGGGTTGGAAGCTGCAATGTAAACATACATGGGAGACGGAGATCACCGAGGCAGGTGAGGAGTTTATTCTCGGGAAGGCTCAGGGAAAGGTCTCAGTGGGGCCACAGTGAAGACACAACAGAATGAAGCTGGCAAGTGTACTGGGGGAAGAGGGGAAGTTCAGCCGAGCTCCGGCCTGACTCGTGTGAATGTGGTCAGAGACAGGAGAGGAGTCAGGAGGTGAGGAAGATCAACAAACTTTCCCTCGTCGTGTTGTGGGGGCTGCTGACACCTGTCTCCTTCAGCTGCTCTCTCACCCACCCAGTTCACAGAGTGTATTGCTGTTCATAGAAATTTACCAAATAAAAATTTAAATCTTTATATAGTTTGCATTCTGCTGCTAATTCCCAGATTTATTAAAGTATTAACAGTTGATAATGTTGTTGCTAGAAATGCTTTCCCTCTAATGTTCAAATGAATTATTAGCAATGAGAATACACCAGTTGTTAATGGACCAGTCAATCCAGAGTCTTGGACTAATGACCCGGGGACAAGTCTGAACTGATTACAGCAGCTGATAAGTAAATAGTCTGGAATGAAGAGCTGCTGTCCGATATGGATATGACCTCTGGGAAACACGGTGGTGAAAGATGTGAAGGGTGGATCAGCTCCAGATCAGGGACATTACAAGCATCACCAAAAACAAATCTTCACAACACTGCAGGATATGTAAGTTGTCTCAGTGCAGAGGGAGCTTGGATTTTAACACTAATTTATTCAAAGTTAGGATCCCTGAAAAGTGGATGTCATGTTGCAAAGGGATTCAGGAATAGTCAGCTGAAAATGAAGCCTAATTTGAACAGGTAAGCTGGCCCGCAGTGAGGCAGAGAAGAGAACAGAGAGATGAAGCAAAAACGTTTTATTTAAGAAGAGGCAGAACTGAAGAAAGAATCCGTCAATCGGTGGAGATAAAGGCACAAGGTCTCACACAAAGTTAAGAGAAGCCTCAAAGGAGAGGCTCAGTTTAACAAGCTGCTGGCGATAGACACCACCTGTCTAAAGAAACAGGCCGGCAGAGGGGACCACTTCCCACAGACCGTCAAAAGAAATGAGAAGAAAGCATTGTTACTGAATTTAAGATTTTTAAGATATCTTTATTAGTCACATGTACATCGAAACACACAGTGAAATGCATCTTTTGCGTAGTGTTCTGGAGGCAGCCCGCAAGTGTTGCCATGCTTCCGGTGCTAACATAGCATGCCCATGACTTCCTAACCCGTACGTCTTTGGAATGTGGGAGGAATCCGGAGCACCCGGAGGAAACCCACGCAGACTTGGGGAGAAGGTACTGTCACGAACCAGCAACAGAAGAAACACACTGAGCATGATTTAGTGTTAAAAACTATTTTATTAATTACTACTTATGATAATACGTAAAATAAAAGTAAAAATGTTAGTATGTTAGAATTCAAAAATGTTAAACCTCGAACGTTAACCCCAAAACTAAACTCTTCGTGTGTGTGTGTGACAAAGTCCAAAACTCCCAGTTCCGGAATGGTTCTTAAGTTCAGTTCCGCAAGCCATAAGGTGAAACATGAGCAAGGGCTTCTTCAACAACCACCGTTGTCTGAAGATAAGACGTAGACGTAGAGAAACATAACGAGAGTAAATACGAAATCCAAATGTTCCACGATGGAACCCAAACGACACTCCAGTGTTTACTCGGTAGTGACTGCCTCACCCCGAAAAGCATCCGAACCGTGGTCGTCCACACACAAATACCTGTTTCCTTCTACAGGTCAGCAACAAAGTGAACTCCACCGGATTACTTCCAACTTCCATACATGGATTTCAGTGGCAAACACAGTTACTGTTTCTCATCCATCGATAGAGAAAACAAGCAGGCTGGTGTCTCTCTCCCTTCTCTCTCTCTCTCCTTCTTCTTCTGACTTCTTCAACAACGTCATTACGTCCTTTATCTTCTATTGACGTAAGCTCGCCCCACACACACACACACACACACACACACACACACACACACACACACACACACACACACACACACACACACACACACACACACACTCTCTATCTTAAAGGGACTTTCACTGAGTCCGTAACAGTACAAATTCCTTACAGACAGTGGCCGGAATTGAACCCAGGTCGCTAGTGCTGTAATAGTGTTATGCTAACCGCTACACTACCCCAAAGTAATTAAGAGAATGAGAAATGAAGCAAAATTCAACAGGTAGAGATGGCCAGCAGCAGAGTGAGTGAGTGCACAGAGCAACAAAGGGAAAAGTTTAAAAGGGAAGCAGGACTACAGAAAGAATTCATAATTTGGTGGAGAGAGAGGCACAAGTCCTCACCCAAAGCCCAGAGCGACAGATGGTCAGGAAGCCTCAAGACAGAAGGTTCAATACAGAAGCTGAAGAAACCACCCAGAGACGGACTGTTCCAATTGCCTGTCAGGGATTATTCCCCTCCCAACATTTGACCAGAAGGAAAGTCTTTCCATGGGATTATGGGAGGATCTTTGAGCATGGGCGGTTCATGGAGCTGCCTCCCACTCTTGTACATTTGTCCACCGCCATTCCAGACTGGATGCAGCAGGCCGGCAGAGCTTTGACACTGATCTCTCAGCTGTAGAACTGCTTTCCTGTCCACAACGAGCTGCTCCAGCTGTTTCCCACATCCGCCCTGCAAATATTCCCCTGACTCAGGACATAGACAACCTCCCATTTCCCATGTTACACTCCACCTGCCACACTTTCCCCACTCACTTGTTACCTCCACCTTTCACTGACCCCACGTGCCGTCCTCACAACCTGCTTTCCCATCCACCTTCCACTATCCACCTCAATCGATCTGTGCCTAGAGCCATTGTTGTGGTCACGGACAAGTCTCCTGAATCAGGTTACAATGAATGCAAATTGGTAAATGCTACACTTGGAGTGTACTGTAGGAAAATGGGAGGTTGTGCTGTTTGATGGGAGAAATAACAAAACAGAACATTTTACATTGTGAGAAGCCAGTAAATGTTGCTGTGTGGAGGGGTCCAGGCGTGCTGGTTCACCTGAAGCAGAAAGTTAACCTACAGGTGAAACAAGTAACTATGAAGTCAAACAGCATGTTGCCTGTTATTGTCATGGTTTTGGAGAACAGAAGTAAGGATGTCTCACTGATATTTTATCATGTTACAGTGCAACCTCATTTGGAGTTCAGGGGGTTGTTCTGATCTCTGTACCTAAGACAGGAAATACTTGCCTTGGAGTCAGTGCAGCATCAATTCACCAGATGGGTTTTGGAATGAGGGAAGTGTCCATTGAAGAGATATTGAGGAAAATTGGGCTAAATTCAATAGAATTTAGAAAAAAATTGCAGGTGATCTCATTGAAAGTTACAGGATTCTGAGAGGGACTGAACGGTGGATAATGAGAGGTTGTTTCCTCAGTCAAGAACTCGGGTGATGTCAACATTTTGGGGTTTAGAAAAAGTGAAATGTCCTTGTGCAGAGGGTTGGGGGCTTTCTGAATGTTCTACTTCAGAGGATTGTGCATATTCAATATGTACAGACTGTCATTATTACAACAAGTTTTGGGCAGTAATTTCCATCTTTATCAACAATCTCACATGAGAAGATTAAACTCATCATATTTTGAGTGTTACAGAGAAAGAGCAACGGACCTGGCAACAGAAGGAAGTGAGTTACATGATAACATATCATGCAAATCCCCTTTTCTCAACAATCCGAGATCTGTCTTGGTTTTATTAAACCTGCTCAGCTACTGCCCAATCAACCGTTCACCAACTTTCCTTTAACACTTTCCACATGCTCCTGATCTGAACCATCCACACCTCAGTTGAGATAAAACTTAGTTCTGATAAAACTGTTGGTGAATTCAGTGGGACACCCCTTGATATTGGGAAAAATTATTCTCTATTTCCCAATTCACTCCTCCTCTGGATGTACCTTTGGTCATTCACCAACCTTGATCAGCCTCTTTCAGCCCTCACCCTGTGCCTCACTCACTGTCTCCTGCCCTCCACCCCACTTTCTCTCCAATGTAAAACTTGTTCTATCTCTATCATTTGGGATTGGTGTTGGTATTGGTTTATTACTGTCACTTGTACCGAGGTACAGTGAAAAATGTGCCTTGCATACCAATCGTACAGGTTAATTCATTATACAGTGCAGTTACACTGAGTTAGAACAGAGTACATTGAGGTAGTGCTGGTAAAAACAATAACAGTACAGAGTAAAGTGACGCAGCTACAGAGGAAGTGCGGTGCAGGTAGACAATAAGGTGCAAGGTCATTACAAGGTAGACTGTGAGGTCAAGAGTCCATCTCATCGTATCAGGCAACCGTTCAATAGTGTTATCACAGTGGGATGGAAGCTGTCCTTGAGCCTGGTGCTACAGGCCCTCAGACTCCTGTATCTTCTGCTTGATGGGAGAGGAGAGAAGAGAGAATGACCCGGGTGGGTGGGGTCTTTGATTATGCTGGCTGCTTCACCAAGACAACGAGAGGTAAGGACAGAGTACATGGAGAGGAGGCTGGTTTCCATGATGTAGAGTAGAGGGCTGAGGACGCAGCCTTGTGGGGCACCAGTGTTGAGAATTATCGTGCTGGAGGTATTGCTGCCTACCCTCACTGATTGCAGTCTGTTGGTCAGAAAGTCAAGGATCCTGTTGCAGAGGGAGGTGTTGAGTCCCAGGTCTCGGAGTTTGGTGACAAGTTTGCTTGGAATTATAGTATTGAAGGCAGAGCTGTAGTCAATAAACAATAGTCTAACGTAGGTGTCTTTACTGTCCAGATGCTCCAGAGCTGAGTGTAGGGCCAGGGAGATGGCATCCATTGTAGATCTGTTTCGGTGATAGCCGAAATGCAGTGGGTTGCGGTTGTCTGAGAGACTGGAACTGATGCGTGCCATGACCAGCCTTTCAAAGCACTTCATGATGGTGGATGTCAGAGCCACTGGTCTTAGTCATTAAGGCATGTTACCTTGCTTTTCTTCGGTACCAGGATGATAGTGGTCTTCTTAAAACAGGTGGGAACCTGAGATTGAAGCAGTGGGAGGTTAAATATGTCTGCAAATACCCCCGCCAGCTGATCAGCACAAAATCTGAGCACTCGGCTAGGGACACCATCTGGGCCAAATGCTTTCCTCGTGTTCACTCTCCGGAAGACTGATCTTATATCCTCGATGGTGACCACTGGTTCAGCAGCATTAGTGGCTGTCAGGGTGGGTGGTGACAATCCACTTCCCTTCTGTTCAAAACGCGCATAGAATGCATTAAGCTCATCAGGAAGGGATGCGCTGTTGTTAGCTATGCAGCCCGTCTTCATTTTGTAGCCTGTTATAGCACATAAGCCCTGCCATAACTGACGGCTGGTCTGGGACTCTATTTTGAGTCGGTATTGTACCTTGACATTCCTGATAGCTTTCCGAAGGTCATATCTTGCTTTCTTGTACAGGTTAGGATCACCAGATTTGCGTGCAGCAGTCCTTGACTTCAGTAACGAGTGGATCTCCCGGTTCATGCATTGTTACCTGTTTAGGAACACCTGTATTGTCCTCTTTGGTACGCAGTCCTCAACACACTTGCTGATAAAGTCTGTGATGGTGGTGACATACTCATCTAGGCTGTCAGCTGAGTCTTCGAACATGGCCCAGTCCACTGACTCAAAGCAGTCACTTATAAGCTCATCAATTTCCTCAGACCAGCACTGCACGACTCTCTGTACTGGATCCTCCCGTTTCAGTTTCTGTTTGTATGCAGGGAGGAGGAGCACAGCCTGGTGGTTAGATTTCCCAAAGTGAGGGTGATGGGTGGCTCGGAAGGCATCTTTGATGGTTGTATCGCAATGGTCAAGGGTGTTTGGGCCCCTAGTGGAGCAGGAGATGTGCTGGTAGTATTTTGGTAACACACTCTTGAGGTTGGCCTGGTTGAAGTCCCCTGCGATGATAAAGAGGACTTCAGGGCCTCATCCTGTCTCAAGGTTGTTGACCACGGATTATAGCTCATTGAGTGCAGGCTTCATATCCATCTGGGGTGGGATGTAGACTGCCATCAGGATAGCTGAAGTGAACTCCATTGGCAGATAGAATGGTCGACATTTCACCGTTAGATATTTTAGGCTGGGTGAGCAGGAGCTTGTCAGGACCATCACGTCTGAACACCACAAGTAATTGATTAAGAAGCAAACCCCTCCGCCTCTAACTTTGCCCGAGGATGCTGTACGATCCATTCGGTGGATTGGGAAGCCCTCAGGTTGAATGGCACAGACAGGTGAAGCAGGTGTAAGCCACGTTTCAGTGAGACATAGCACACAGCAGTCCCTCAGTTCTCTTTGGTAGGTCAGTCTTTCCCTGAGTTGATCAATTTTGTTCTCAATGGACTGGACATTAGCTAGTAGTATGCTGGGAGAGGGGTCTTGTATCCACACTGTTTCAGCCTCACCTGCAGCCCAGCCCTCTTACCATGCTTCCAAGATATGCGGCAGTGACTCCTAGGTCCTGGAGTGGAGTCACCTGGTAAATGATTGCTTAAGGACAGACCTGGAAGACCTGGAGTGGATTCACCTGGACTGGATGGTTCCAATGTACATTTACCTCTAATATATCTCTAGTGTCTTCCTCTGGAAATGCTGTGTGACCTGCAGTATTTCCAACATTTTAATTTCAGATTTCCTACATCTGTAGGATTTTTCTTCCAAATAAGGATCAGCTTTGTGTTATTTTTAAACAAGCTTTCCAGGACGTTGCTCATGTCTTTCCTCTTGTCCACTTCATAATGCTTCAGACTTTAGTGCTGATAAAACCACTGGTGATGGCCACAGGACAAACACGGGACCAGTTCCCCTCTCCTTCAAACCTGCATCATCACCCCTCCAAACAAGAACTATCCTTGACCGTTCCACCAAACTACCTCACTTCTAAACTTCTCTTCCTTTCCAAAGTCTGCAACATGTATTGGCCCATAAACTGGATCTCACAATTAAGCAGGACAAATCCAGTCTAGCTAATCACCAGCCAATCCGTCTGCACTCAATCATCAGCAAAGGAACAGAAGGAGTGGTCCACAGGGCCATCAATTGTCACTTCCCTTCTAATAATCTACTCACACACACTCATTGTTGGTTTCACCAGCTCCAAACTCTCCCCATTAACTCTCCCTTGTTCCTTTGTCTCCATGTCTCCACAGGAAAACTGAGGAGAAATATTCATTGAGGACCTTGCCCATCTCCTGTGGCTCCACACAAAGATGACCACTTTGGTCTTTGAAGGGCCCTATTCTCTCCCTACTTACTCCTTTTCCTTTAATGTACCTTTAAAATCTCTTTGGATTCTCTTTAATCTTCTCTGCCAAAGCTTCCACATGCCCCCATTTTGCCCTCCTGATTTCCTCTTGGGGACACTCCTGCATCACCTAGAATCCTCCAGGAATTCATGATTCCAGCTCCCTGTACCTGACCCATGCCTCCTTTTTCCTGGCCAGGGCCTCAATATTCCTTGTCATCCAGGGTCCCCTCTTCCTGCCAGCATTGCCCTTCACTTTAAGAGGAACATGTCAACTTTGAGGTCTTGCTATCTCATGATGAAAAGCCTCATTGACATTGTTAACATGGCATCACTGGGCGTTCCTCCCCACCCCCGGTTAATCCCCTCCAGTTTAAGTTTGAGTTTATTGTCATGGGAACACATACCGTGAAAATCAGCTTTTTGCAGCAGCAGCACAGTACATTGCAAACATGACAAGCATAAATTACATAAAATTAAATTTAACATAAATCATACATAATTTACACCACAAAATAAAACAAAAATAAACTTAATGATATGAGTACAACTTGAGGGAAATACAGTCCAAGGTAGGATTAGGGTTTTTCGGGTTGGTTCAAGACCTGATGGCAGTGGAGAAGAAGCTGTCGTTGAACCCTGAGGTGTGGGTCTTTAGGCTCCTGTACCGCCTGCCTGATGGCAGCATTGAGAAGAGGGCATGGCCCAGACTGTGGAGGTCCTTAATGATGGATGTCACCTTCCTGAGGTATCGCTTCTTGTAGATGTCCTCGATGGTGGGGAGAGCTGTACTTGTGATGGAGCTGGCCGAGTCCACCACACTCTGTAGCCTCTTGTGATTCTATGCATTGAGTTTCCATACCAGGCTGTGATGCAATCAATCAAAATGCTTTCAACTCTACATCTGTAGAAGTTCATCAGAGTCTTTGATGACATGCCAAATCTCCTTAAACTTCTAAGAAAGTAGAGTCATTAGCATGCCTTCTTCATGGTTGCATCTATGTGCTGGGCCCAGGATAGCTCCTCTGAGATGTTGACACCCAGGAACTTGAAGCTGCTCGCCTGTTCCACTGCAAACCCTTCAATGAGGAGTATTGTGTGTTTGCCTGACTTCCCCTTCCTAAAGTCCACAATCAGTTCCTTGGTTTTGCTGACATTTGAGTGCAAGGTTGTTCTTATGACACCACTGAAGCAGTTGATCTATCTCACTCAGGTACACCTCATCACCATCCGTGATTCTGCCAACAACAGTGGTATAATCAGTAAATTTGTGGATGGCGTTGGAGCTATGCTTAGCCAAACAGTCATAGATGTAGAGAGAGTAGAGAGAGGAGGCAAAGCATGCAGCCCTGAGGTGCGCCTGTGTTGATGGTCAGTGAAGAGATGAGGTTTCTGATACATACTGATTGTGGTCTCCCAGTAAGGAAATCGAGGATCCAACTGCAGAAGGAGGTACAGAGGCCCAGGTCTTGAAGCTTGATGATACGGTTTGAGGGGACGATGATGTTGAATGCCGAGCTATAGTCAATGAACAACAGCCTGATGTCTGTGTTCCAGTTGTCCAGGAGGTACAGAGCAGAGTGAAGAACAGGTGAGATAGCATCTGCTGTAGACCTATTGTGGTGATAGGTCAATTGGAGCGCATCTAGATACTTACTAAGGCAGGAGTTGATTCAAGCCATAACCAACTTTTGAAGCATTTTATTACAAAATATGTAAGTGCTACTGGATGGTAGTTGTTGAGGCAGGTTACCGTGCTCTTCTTGGGCACCAGCATAATTGACACCATCTTAAGAAGGTGGGAACCTCAGACTGCAGAAGCAAGAGGATGAAGATGTCCCTGATCACGTCAGCACAGGTTTTTCGCACTTGACCAGGTACACTGGCAGGGCCTGATGCCTGCCGGTACATCCTCCTGAAGGATGTTCTGATGTCACCCTCTGAGACTGTGATCACAGGGTCATCGGGTGTTGTGGGGATTTGTGCAGGTGTCTTTATTCTTCCTCTCAAAGCATGCACAAAAGGCATTAAGCTCATCAGGGAGTGACGGGTCATTGCCCTTTATGCAATTAGTTTCTGCTCTGCAGGAGGTAATGGTGTGCAAACCCTGCCACGGCTGTCAAACATCCGTTTGTGTCTCCAGCTTGGTCTAGAATTGCTTCTTCACTTTTGCAACAGCCTTCCAGAAGTCATACCTGGACTTCTTGCAGATCTCTGGATCACCGGTCCCGAAAACCACAGATCTAGCCCTCTGCATATTCCGAAACTCCTGGTTCATCCAGGGCTTCTGGAACACACTTGTCCACACAGGTCTTGATGAACCAGGAGCTTCTGTACCCTGTAACATTGAGCTGCCAGTGTTGCCCATCCCTCAACCACATTTCTGTGATAGCTATAATATCACAATCCCATGTTCCAATCCATGCCCTGAGTTCAGCTGCCTTACCCTCCAGGCTTCTTGCATTAAATTCAATGCAGTTCAGCCTATCAGGCCTTCCTCACTCCCTGTCCTTCCCCTGCCTGGCCTGCCTACTGGACATGCTTCCTCAAAATTCCATATTTGCTTCCACTTCCTCATCAGTTAGACTACAACCTTGGGTCCCACTTCCCTGCCAGACTAGTTTAAACCCTCCCTAGCAGCACTGCCAGATCTCCTTGCAAGGATATTGGTCCCCTCCAGTTAAGATGCAACCCGTTCCCTCCTGTACAGGTCGCTTCTGTCCCAGAAGAGACCCCAATGGTTCCAGCAGCTGAAGCCCTCCTGCCCACGGCAGCTCTTCAGCAGCTTATTCATCTGCCCGATTCATCTGTTCCCACCCTCACTGGCACGTGGCACAGGGAGTCATCCTGCGATTACAACATTAGAGGTCCTGTTTTTTAATTTTCTGCCGAGCTCCCTATATTCACTTGGCAGGACCTCATCTCCCTTCCTGCCTGTGTCATTGGTACCAATATGGACCACAACCTCTGGCTGCTCACTCCCCTTTCAGAAAGTCCTGTGCCCGCTCTGAGACATCCTTGGCCCTGGTATCAGGGAGGTAACACACCATGCTGGAGGCTCTTGTGCACCCATAGAAACACTGATGTGTCCCCCCAACTATCACTACCCTATCTGTGCCCCCTATTGCTACCGCTTACTGAGACTTTGACCTTTCCTGCTGGGTGACAGAGCCAGTTGTGGTGCCACTGATCTGGTTGTTCCCGTTGCTTTCCCCCTGAGAGGTCACCATCCACCCCCCAACAGTATCCAAAACAATATACTTGTCAGAAAGGGGAATAGCCATAGGGACTCCTGCACTGCCTGCCTTCTAATCCTGGTGGTTACCCATCTATGTGGCTGAACCTGCGGTGTGACCACCTCCTTGAAAATCCTATCTATAACAGTCTGGCTCTGTACGCTCCTCAGTGAGTCCAGCTGCCACTTGAATGGTTCCTTGTGGTCTGAGGAGCTAGAGCTGGACATTTGACTTCTCCCTGATCTCCCACATCTCACAGGAGGAGCAGACCACAACACTGACTGCCATTTTAACCACAGAAAATAAGGTTTCATTGAATGTGGATTGGTAAATGTTCCACTTGGAGTGTACTGCAGGGAAATGTGAGTTTGTGCTGTTTGACAGGAGAAATAACAAAAACAATAAATTGCGAGATAAAAATTAATGCACTTGAGGTACTGCAGAGAAGGACCATCAGGAATGCCAATAGAAGGAAGTGAGTTACCCAATAACATGTTAAGCAAATCTCCTTTCCTCGACAATCTGAGACCTGCCTTGGTTTGCTTAAACCCGTTCATCTTCTGTCCAATCATCTCCCAACTTTCCTTCAACCCTTCCAGATGCTCCTACTCTGAGCCATTCACCCTTTAGTCCTGTTAGAACTGTTGGTGAATTCAGTGGGACACACCTTAAGAATGGGAAAAATAATCGTCCGTCGCCCCTTTCGCACCTCTCCAGACGTACCTTTGGTATACACCAACTTTGATTACCCTATTTCAGCTGCTTTTACCACCATGGGTCTCTCTCACTCTCTCCTGCCTCCTCCCCACTTTCTCTCCAGTCAGAATCATCTGTGGTAGAGTGAAGACCGGGTGAATCTGAATATCACAGACGGTGCTGGTGCTGCTGAGAGAGGGCGGTGTGGATTAATCAGTTGACCTGTCTGGAGGAGGTGTGGATGGAAGGAGATGATTTGGGACAGGGGTGAGAGAACAAAACACTGGAACTGTGGGCTACAAATATCTGCATTTGCTGGAAACATGAAGGGAAAGGGATTGCTGGAAATACCCAGCAGGTCAGACAGCCTCTGAGGGGGAGGAACCCAGAGTTGAGGCTATCACTTCAATGTTAGTTATAGAAAATCAGGGTCATAGAGCTGGTGGGGGTGACATCCCGCATTGGCAGAGAGTTGTCTGAAGGTCAGAAATCAGAGTTAAGAATAAACTGCCCTTTTCCAGGATGGCAGAAAGTTACGTGAAGAGCTGCTGGAATTAGCACTGGGCTGCAGCTCTTCACAGATTACATTGATGCCCTGGATTTAAAGACAGTGTGCAATGTGTCCAAGTGTTTTGATGGTGCAGGGCTGGGTGAGAGGGTGAGATGTGAGGAGACACCAAGAGTCTGCAAGTGGTATCGACAGGTTATGTAAGTGGGCAAGAATGTGGCAGATGGTGTTAAAGTTAACTTACACAACTAGTGAAATATTTTATATGAACAAACCTATGTTAATGTATTCCTGAAGAATCTTATTGTTTTCATATAATTTCTGCAATGGAACAGGTTTGTCAGGATTCCTAATGCAAATACAACATAGGTTAATTTCACATTAAAATATCGTAAATTCAAGAAGCAAAGCATGATCCAGGTCCAGGTCCATAGTTCACTGAAAGTGGCTACGCAAGTGGATAAGTTGGTAAAGCAGCCATATGGCATGCTTGCCTTCATTAGTAGCAGTGTTGAGTTTCAGATTAAGGAAGTCATGCTGTCGCCTTCTAAAACTTTAGTCAGACCACACTCGGACTATTGTGTACAGTTCTGGTCGCCTCATTACAGGAAGGATGTAAAGACTGTGGGGAGGGTACAGAAGAGGTTTGCCAGGATGCTGCCTGGATTAGACTGTATGGACGATAAGGAAAGGTTGGACAAACTTGGATTGTTCTCCCTAGAGCGTCGAAGGCTGAGGGGAGGCCTGATCGAGGTTTTTAAAATTATGGGATGCATAGATAGGGTAGATGGTCAGAATCTTTTCCCCAGGGTAGAAATGTCAAACACAAAGGACATGTTTTTAAGGATAGAGGGGGGAAGTTTAAAGGTGATGTGAGGGGCAAGTTTTTTTATGCAGAGAGTGGTAGGTGCCTGGAATAGGTCACCAGGGGTAGCAGTGGAAGCAGGCAGTTTGTTGAAGTTTAAGAGGGTTTTTAGGTAGACAGATGAATATGACGGGAATGGAGGGATATGGATGATATACAGGGGGATGACATTTAGTATAAAATGGCATCAAAATCAGCACAACATGTTGGGCTGAATGGCCTGTCCAGAACTGTACTGTTCTATGTTCTGTGTTTGATGTTCTATGATGGTCAGTTAAGTCAAAGGTAAAGCTAAAGGTGAAGAATGTGCTGAAACAGAATTGTGTTTAACACTGACAAGGTGTGAAAGCCAGAGCACTGACTTTGACAGTGGCATTGTGTTGGAAACTGACATATAGCCTGGGTCAGAACAACTACATTAAATGCACCAGGAACACACTAATGAAGTAAGGCACTTGAAACAAGTAGAGTCAAGTGATCGATTCAGAGATGCAGAGAACAAAAGGGAGATGAGACATCCAAAAAAACCATTTGGATGAACCAAGCAACATCTGTGGGCAATTCTGGACAATTAGTGTAAGGGTTCCCTTCAAGGAATTGCTCAGTCTGTGGTGCAGTAGGTAAGGATAAGGAATGGCTCAGTCTGCACTGCAAGGAGACAAAGTAAGTCACAAAATCTATGTTTCAAAGTAACAGAGGTAAGATCAGTCTGGGAATTGGTGTTTAGCAGGTAAGATCAAAGACAAAAAGTGCATAAAATATGGAGAGGGAGTGAGAGAAATAAAGAGAGAGGGAGATAGAAACAAAGAAGAGAGACTGCTGTCAACAGGGCACGGTATGAGGAAAAGAGACCTGTACCACAGTCACTCAGAGAGCGAGACTCCATGCTTTGGAAGGACAGACTGTCACTATAAGTTTTGTGAAGTATGAACTGGATGCAACTCACATAATAAATCTTTTGTACTTACACCCAATGTACATGCATCTGCAAGAGTTGTTGTGGACATGGACAAATCTCCTGAATTAGGTTACTAGAGAATGCAAATCGGTAAATAATACACTACGAGCATACTGTAGGAAAATGGGAGGTTGTGCAGTTTGATGGAAGAAATATCAAAACAGGACACTTTATGTGGTAAGAAACCAATAAATATTGGTGTGTGGATGGGTCCAAGTGTGCTGGTTCACCTGATACAGAAAGTTAATTTGTTCCTGGAACAAACAAATTTGAAGTCAAATAGTGCGTTTTCTGTTATTGTAAGGGATTTGGAGAACAAATGCAAGGAAGTCTCGCTGATATTCTATACCATTTCAGTGAGACCTCATTTGGAGTTCAGAGGGTTGTTTTGGTCTCTGTACCTAAGACAGGAAACACTTGCTTTGGAGTCAGTGTGCATTGATTCACCAGATGGATTTTTGGAATGAGGGAAGTGTCCATTGAAGAGAGGTTGAAGAAAATTGGATTAAACTCACTGGAATTTAGAAAGAAAACTACAGGTGATCTCACTGAGAGTTACAGAATTCTGAGGGACTGAGGGGTGGATAATGAGAGGCTGTTTCCTCAGTCTGGGGAGTCTAGAACCAGAGTGGTATCAACATTTTAGGATTTTGAAGAGGAGAAATTTCCTTGTGCAGAGAGTTGGGAATCTTTTCAATGTTCTAACTCAAATTTGTGAATATTGAAAATGTACAGACTGTCATTATTACAATAAGCTCTGAGCAGTAACTTCCAGCTTTTTCAACAATCTCACATCACAAGATCAAATTTATCACACTATGGGTGTTACAGGAAAAGACCAACGGACCTACCCTCAGAAGGAAGTGAGCTACACAATAAATAGCATGTTCTGCAAATATACCTTCCTCAACAAGCTGACATCTGTCTCAGTTTTATTAAACCTGCTCAGCTACTATCCAATCAACCATCTGCCAACTTTCCTTTAACCCTTTCTGCATGCTTCTACTCTGAACCATTCATACTGTAGTTCTGATAAAACTTGGCGATTTCAGTGGAAAATTCACTCCTCCTCCAAATGTACCTTTGGTCATTCACCAACCTTGATCAGCCTCTTCCAGCCCCCTCCATCACCCCGTGCTCGCTCACTCTCTCCTGCCCTCCACCCCACTTTCTCTCTGATATAAAACTTATTCCATCTCCATCATTTCCTAGTTCCAATGTATACTTATCTGCTGTTTCTCTCGCTGGAGATGTTGTGTGATCTGCAGTATTGCCAGCATTTTAATTTGAGGTTTCCAGCATCAGTTGGATTTTCTTTCTGAATAAGGATCAGCGTTGTGTTTTTTTTCCCCCAAAACATGCTCTCCAGGACTTTGCCAATATCTTCCTCTTGTCTCCATTATGAATGCTTCAGTCTTTAGTGCTGATAAAGCCACTGGTGATGTCCAGAGGACAAACATGGGACCAGTTCTCTCTCCTTCAAACCCGCATCATCACCCCTCCAATCAAGGACCTATCCTTGACCCTTCCTCCCAACCACCCCATATCCAAACTTCCCCTCCTCTGCAAAGTTTGCAACATGTATTGGCCCACCATTTGCAAGGCTCACATCAAGAGGGTGACTGATCACTTTCTACTTGCCTGGATGAGTGCAGCATTCAAGACACCATATAGGACATAGCAGCCTGCTTGATAGGCACCCCATCCACACTAGTCACTCACTCCACCACCAATGCACAGTAGCAGCAGTTTGTTCCACCTGTGGGATACACTGCAGCAACTCACCATGACTCCTTACATAACATCTTATAAACCCAGGACCACTTCCAGCTGAAGTACAAGGGCACCAAAAGCACAGGAGCACCACACCTGGAAGTTGCCCCCAAGTCACAAGCCATCCTGATTTGGAAATATATCACCATTCCTTCACTGTCACTGGATTAAAATCTTGGAACTCCTTCCCGAACATTGTGAGTATACCCACATCTCACAAACAGCAGCAGCTCAAGAAAGCAGCTCACCACCACTTATTCAATGACAGTCAGGAATGGGCATGAAATGTTGCCTCAGCCTGTGAAGCTCTATCCCAGGAATAAATAAAAACATTGAATTTACAATACAGCAAGACAAATCCAGTTCAGCTAATTACCAGCCAAACAGGCTGCTCTCAATCGTCAGCAAGGTGATAGAAGGAGTGGTCCACAGTGTGGTCAAGTGACACTTCCCTTTCAATAATCTACTCACCCACGCTTAGTGTGGGTTTCACCAAGGTCACTCGGCTCTGAACCACATCACAGCCTTAGACCAATCATGGAGCAAAGAGTCAGATTCCAGTGGTGAGGTCAGAGTGACGCTCCTTGAAAACAAGGCAGCATTTGACAGAGTGCAGCATCAAGGAGACAAGGTGACTGTGAGACAAGGATCATCAAGGAGAGAATACTTCAATGGTTGGATTCATTCCTCAGATAAAGTAAGAGGGCTGTGGCCCAACATCCCAGCTCAGGACATCACTGCAGGTGTTCCTTGGGGCAGTGTCCCAGACACAGCCATCATCAGCTGGTTCATCAATGACCTTCCTTCCATCAGAAGGTTGGAAGTGGGGACATTCCCTGATGACTGCACAATGTTCAGTTCCATTCACAATCCTTCAGAAGATGAAGCGGTCCATCCAGCAAAAACACTCAGACATGGGTCAATAAATGGCAAGTAACATTTGTCTCACATGATTGTCAGGCAAAGACCACCTCCAAAAGTGAGGACCAACCCTCAAAAGTCAATGACATGAATGCCACCAGTTACAGCTTGGTAGTCACTATTGACCTGAAAGTGAACTGGACTAACTAGTTTCACTCAATAGGTGACCAGACTTGGAACAAGAGGTGTGTGAGTTTAAATAGAAGATTGGCTAATTAGCTAATTGACAGCAACCAATAAAAAGAAGATAGGGTCAAGCAGAGCTGCCATTTTGGAGTGGCTATTAAGACAGTGGACCAATGTTAGAGAGGAGAGCTGAGGCTTTGGCATGAAGAGGTAGAATAAGTGGCCCAGGTGTGGGGAGTGAGAGCAGCTCTTTAATAAGAGATCATAAGACAAGGGAGCAGAAGTAGGCCATTTGGCCCATCAAGTCTGCTTCAAGGAAAAGGGAAAAAAGAAATAAGAAATTGTGTGGGGGGGCAGGTGCAAAAAAACACAATTCTAACCCCAATTTCCGGCCTTATCCCCATATCCCTTGATACCCCGACTATTTAGATATGTCTATCTCTTCCTTAAATGCCTCCAATGATCTGGCCTCCACTGCTGTACCTGGCAAGGAATTCCACAAATTCACCACCCTCTGGCTAAAGAAATTTCTTCTCATCTCTGTTTTAAACCTGTACCCTCTAATTCTAAGATTGTGCCCTCTGGTCCTGGACTCACCCACCAAGGGAAACAGCCTAGCCACATTTACTCTGTCCAGTCCTTTCAACATTTTAAATGTCTCTATGAGGTCCCCTCTCATTCTTCTGTACTCCAGTGAGTACAGTCCAAGAGCCGACAAATGCTCATCATAGGTAAGCCCTTTCATTCTGGGAATCATCCTTGTAAATCTCCTCTGAACCCTCTCCAACATCAGTACATCTTTCCTAAGATATGGGGCCCAAAACTGTGCACAGTATTCCAAATGAGGCCTCACTAGTGCCCCATAGAACCTCATCAACACTTCCTTACTTTTATACACTATACCTCTCGAAATGAATGCCAACATAGCATTCGCTTTCTTTACCACCGATCCGACCTGGTGGTTAACCTTTAAGGTATCCTGCACGAGTACCCCCAAGTCCCTTTGTACTTCTGTACTTTGAATTTTCTCTCCTTCTAGATAATAATCTGCCCATTTATTTCTGTTTCCAAAGTGTACAACTACACATTTCTCAACATTGAATCTCATCTGCCATTTCCTTGCCCATTCTCCTAAACTATCTAGGTCTCTCTGCAACCTTCCTGTCTTCTCAGTACTCCCTACTCCTCCACCTATCTAGGTGTCATCCACAAACTTAGCCACAAAACCGTTTACTCCATCATCCAAATCGTTAATGTGCAAGGTAAAAAGAAGCGGTCCCAACACCGACCCCTGCTGAACACCACTAGTAACCGGTAGACAGCCAGAACAAGATCCTTTTATTCCCACCCTTTGCTTCCTGCCAACCAGCCAATGCTCCACCCATTCTGTTATCCTACCTGTAATTTCATGACCGCTCATCTTATTAATCAGTCTCTTATGCAGCACCCTGTTGAAGGTCTTTTGAAAGTCTAAATACACAACATCTACCGCCTCTCCCTTATCTACCCTACCTGTGATTTCTTCAAAAAACTCCAATAGGTTGGTCAGGCAGGATCTTCCCTTCACAAAACCATGTTGGCTAGGACCTATCTTGCCTTGCACCTCTAGGTATTCTATAACCCCATCCTTGAGGATTGGTTCCAATAACTTTCCCACCACAAATGTCAGACTAATAGGTCTGTAATTTCCCTTATGCTGCCTCCCACCTTTCTTATACAGCGACTTCAGTGAGAAGGCATTGGTAAGAACAGGTAAGGTTTTATTCTGTTGTTCATCTTTATTCTTTGATTCAGTGTAGGCAGGATGGTAGATAGTGCAGTGGAATATTCCTCCTGCAAGAGTTGGGAAGTCAGGGAACCTCACGGTCTCCCTGATGACGACATCTGTGGGAAGTGCACCCAGGTGCGGCTCCTGACAGACTGGGTCAAGGAACTGGAGGTGCAGTTGGATGTCTCAGGATCATCCGAGAGGCTGAGGGCTTCATAGATGAGAGTTTTAGTGAGATGGTCACACCTAAGGTGCATGATTCAGATAGATGGGTGACCACTAGGAGAAATAAAGGCAGTAGGCAGTCAGTGCAGTATTCCTCATAACACTTTGGATATGTTCTTTGGGATGTTCTTTCAGGGGCTAGCAGCAGTAGTCAGGTCTCCAGCACTGTGACTGGCTCTGAGGCTCAAAGGCAAAGAGTGCAGTCAGACAAGGTGATAGTGATAGGAGACTTGATGGTGAGGGGGGCAGACAGGAGATTCTGTGGCTGCAGAAGAAACTCCAGGATGGTGTGTTGCCTCCTGGGTGCCAGGGTCAAGGATGTCTTGATCAGTCAGGGAGATGGGCTGAGGAATGGCAAATGGATTTCAACTAAGATAAGTGTAAGGTGATTCATTTTGGATAGTCAAACCAGGGTAGGACATACAGTGAAAGGCAGGGCACTGACGAGTGTTGTGGAACAGAGGGACCTGGGAGTACAAGTATACAGTTTGCTGAAAGTGGCCACCCAAGTAGACAGGGTGGTGAAGAAGGCATCTAGCATGCTGGCCTTCATCAGTCAGGGCACTGAGTTGAGGGTAGGGACATTATGGTGCAGTTATGTCAATCATTGGTGAGGCTGCACTTGGAGTATTGTGTACAGCTTTGGTCAACCTATTATAGGAAAGACGTTGTCAAGCTGGAGAAGGTGCAGAAGAGATTTACGAGGATGCTGCCTGGACTAGAAGGCCTGAGTTATAGGGAGAGGTTGGCCACACTGGATCTTTATTCCTTGGAGCGTAAGAGAATGAGGATTGACCTCATAGAAGTTTATAAAATTATCAGGGGCATGGATAAGGTGGACACTCGTAGTCTTGGGGATTGGGGATTCCAGAACTAGAGGACGCAGATACAAGTTAAGAGGGGAGACAGTTAAAGGAGACCTGAGAGGCTACTTCTTAACACAGAGGGTAGTGAGTACATGGAATGAATTGCCAGAGGAAGTGGTTGAGGAAGGTACAATTGCAAGATTTAAGAGGCATTTGGGTAGGTACATGGAGGGGAGGGGCTTGGTGGATTAAGCGCCAAACACAGGCAACTGGGACTAGCAGTGAGGATGCTGTGGTCAGCATGGAGCAGTTTGGCCAAAGGGCATTTTTCTGTGCGGTATCACGCTATAACTCTGACAGATTCACTGTCAGTAAGAACGGGTCAGACACCAGGGATACCTTGGTGAGTGATTCACCTTTGACATACCAAAGTCTTTCCAACACCTACAAGTTTCGAGATCAGGAACATTGCGGAATTCTCTCTGTGTTCCTGGATGTGCAGCTCCAACACTCTTGAATGCATTCAGGATATTGCACCCAGTTTCAGTGGCAGCCCACTCCCCACCCTGAAGATTTCTTCTCTCCACCGCACTATGACCACTTTGATCACTTGGCGCTAAAATGGACTTTTATTTTGTTCTAATTGTGTTCTTTCTTGTAAAGATTGTGTTTAACTTATGTTTTTCTTGTGAATGCAGTTTAGATGATGCTAGGTGCTTGTGATGCTGCTGTAAGTAAGTTTTTCATTGCAGCTGTGCATACATATACTTGTACAGATGACAATGAACTTGACTTTGACTTTGATTATTGTGTGTGCCATCCACAAAATGGATTTGATGGAGGAAATAAGGAGAAACTGTTTCCAGTACCAGCAGTCATGGAGACTTCAGGAGACCGATATTGTGAAAATCTTGGACCTTCACATATTTCTCAATGTGTGGAAATGATTGATTGAAGAATCAGAGGTGATGTGATAAATTGACTTCCCTCAGTGAGTATCTCCCAGCTAGCTAGCTGGTACAGATATGATGGGGCAACAAATTACCTCCTTCTATGCAGTATCATTATATAATTCTATGATTCTGCCAGGGGTTGAGGATGAAGCTAAAAGTACAATGGGTTCAAAAGACCATTTGTTCAGTCTTTAGAGCATGAAGTGATTGGGGAACAAGAGAAAATCCAGAGAAAGAAAGGGCCATTTGGCCCATCAGTCCCACTCCACTGTAGAGCCGATGGATCCTTTCCCACATCATGTTAGTGCAGGGATCTCCCTGAGCTGTCCCTGGAAAAGCATCAAGCAGTCTATTATCTCCCCATCCTTCCAGCAGACTTCACTCCTGCTCCTTGTTGGAAAGTGGCCATGATTTTAACCTGAACCAGTTCCTTACAAATGGATGACAAACTTCCCAGTGTCAGTGACGGAGGGAGACCTTCCCCCACAACGGGAAATGGAGAGGAAACAGACCAGAGCAAGTATATGAGTGAGTGAGTGGTCTGTGTAAGTGATCTGTTGTTTTTGAAGTATTCACCTGAATATTACATCCTAATTGTTCTTGTTGATAATATTCATTGAACTCTAATATCATAAACACACAATGGGATGATAAGTGTTTTCTGCAGCCTCCATTTCTCAGTGTTCAGTTACAGTGCAACATTCTACAGTCACACTTGGAGCTCACAAGATATTTCTGTGGTTTCCTGTTCATGTTGTTCCTATCTGTCAGTCAGTGATTGGCCAGCGATAATTTTTACATGGATTTGTCTAGCCAATTGGGTTTGATCTCAATGGTTCCAGAACCCCCCAAGATCTAAGAACTCCACATATATAGGGCTGCAACAGCATCGGAAACCTCATCGACACAGACAGCTGGGAGAGAGAGAGGTGGGAATGGCAGCAGGAGATCCCCACCTTCACTGGGAAACTTGACACTAACGATGAATTGTTTTCTTGTGTTTCAGGTTTGAGGAAAGAAACATGATGCTGGTGTGGGTTTCGGTGCTGACCGCACTGCTCGTCAGTGATGTGGCAGGTAAGGTCCATTGGTTCCAGGAGCTTTAGAAATATATTGCTGTGAGGAATGAATGCACAGGCTTTGTGTTGGGACTGTGGGACATGGGAATTTGTGGACATTGGGACTGGTCGGGAGGTGGTAGGAAATGTCTCTTGTCTGGTATACTCATCTCCAAGCCATTAAATTGAAAGATGGGTCAGAGACTCTCCTACATGTCAGGAGACAGACATTTCTCCACAGTGATGTTTTGTGGGAAAATAAAGTTGCAGGAAGAGGGATGTGTGACTATCTGTCAGGAACTCAGGGAATGCAGAGAAGGAGGTTCAGCAGTCACTGGCCCAGTGCACAGGGCGCAGTGATCTCTCACCTCTGAGGGTGAGGATGAAGGCTTGAGGGAGGATGGCCAGAGTGCTGGCAATGGTACAGAGGGGTGTGAGGCAGTCCTGGGGGTGGGGAGTGAAGTAGAAAAAGAAAGGTTGAGGTTGTGGGCAATTTGATAATTAGACTGACACACAACTTCCCTTTTATTCAACTACAATATGACTTAACTCTTAAACTCAATGCCCTGACCAATAAAGGCAAGCATGCCATAGGCTGCCTTTACCACACTATCCACTTGTGTGGCCACTTTCAGTGAGCTATGGACATGGACCTCAAGATCCCTCTGTACATGAATGCAGTTAAGGGTTCTGTCATGATCTTTATACTTTCTCCTTTCTTTGGACCTCCTAAAGTGTAACACCCCACACTTGCTTGGATTAAGTTCCATCTGCTATTTCTCTGCCCATATCTGTAACTGATCTATATACTGCTGTATCCTTTGACAGCCCACTACACTGTCCACAAATCCACCAATCTCTTTGTTATCTGCAAACCTCCTAACCCACCCATCTACATTTTCATCAAAGTCATTTACATACATTACAAACAACAGAAGCTTTGAATTTGTTCTATTTCTATCTTGCTGTGATGCAGGGTCACTGACCTGAAGCATGAGCTCTGTTTTTCTCTCTCCACAGATGTTGCCTTACCCATTGAGTGTTTCCAGCAATTTCTGTTTTCTGATTTCTAGCATCTGCAGTACTTTTCTTTTGACGTAATATTCTGTCTGCTCTGCATAAAGGTTGATAAAATATTTAAATAGTTAAAGAATTACTATCTCTGTAATATTTTTTAATATGTACTGCAAACATTTCCATGTACTTGATAATATTGAATTATACACCAATACGCTGCTTAATGTTACCCTTCAACATGCTGATTTATTGTAGCCCTCTTGGTCCTGGAGTCTTAACAGTCACAGTAATGTAACAACCTCTCCCCTTCACCCTGCCCCTGTACTCTTAACAACCTGGGCTACCCGCTGCACTGAAGCAGTGATCGCTCTCTGCCACATGGTGTGGAGCGAACCACTGAGGCAGTGCAAAAGGGCTCATTTTGGGTGGGCTTGGGCAGGTGGTGTGGATGTCAGTGCTGAGATTTGGAGCTAAGGGATGCACCCTGGCTGACACAGTGAATGGGTTCGAGGCACTGCATGGAGCGGTGGGAAAGGCAGGTATTCATACCAGGTTCCTGGCAGTATGATTATAATGACCCCTTTTAGCTCTGATCCCATTAGTGCTCTGATTACTTGAAGCAAATCCTGACTGCTAAAGGAGGTACTGGTGTATCAATGAATTTAGTGAGTCCTTTAAATAATCAGAACTGATTTTTGTGCAATGTCATCCTAGTGTTAATGTTTCAATTCCACTGGAATCAATACTATATTTCTGTGAACTTCAGAGTGAAAAAATCAGCATAACAATGTACTCGTGTTCCATTGCAGTTTTAAATTTGTTTTTACAGAAGTCAAATGCAGATCAGGGAGTGAAAAAGAAGCGAGAGAGAGGTTTCAGGAGAGGCTAAAAAGAGCAGGACAGAGGGACCCAGGGTGGGACGTCCATCAGGGAGCACCAGGAAGGCAGGTGAAGATTCTCCTGAGGTTTTCTGGGTGGGGTCGGGGGATCTGCAGACACAGGAAGGCACGGCCTCTGGGACAGGGTGTGGGTGGGGGAAGGTCACCTGGCAACTGGGGGGTGGGCAACAGTGATTGTTGGATGGGGTCAATCTCAGAGAGAGCGAGCAGCCGGCAGCTGGGGATTGGGAGCAGCGGAGTGGAGTGGGTGTGTGGGAATCAAGGGGGAAGGAAGAGGGAATGGTCGAACTGGGAAGGAGGTGAGCAATGGGGACAAAGTGGGTAGGAAGGTAATTCAGGGAAAGGGGTCAGAGGGAGGGAGACTGAGGGAGGGGATAAGGGTGGGGGAGGGGACTGAGGGAAAGAGTGTGCAAGGTGTGTCTGTGGTCATGGGGAGTGGGTGGTCAGTGTCAGAGTACGTGTGTGTGTGTGTGTATGTGTGTGCACATGGAAAGTCTGTTCAGCAGAGCCTGGTCCCCAGTGGACTTGGACCTCGTTGCCACCAGACCAGGACCTCACTCTGTCCAGACAGTGTGGTAGCTGGTGTGCAGCGGCCAATACATGTTGAAAGAAATCACGCACTGACACCATCCACTGCTTTGGGAGGCAAATCCTTCTCGATCCTGATGAACAGCCTCAGAAGAGGAAGTGCACAGTCTTCTTTCAACATCTCCATGCTGACTGTCCTTGATTAACCTGCACCGCTCTAAATGCTGGTTTGTGCCGTCCCTCAGATCCTTTCCCAACAACTTGCCCACTCCCAACATCAGGCTGATTAGCCTGCAGTTCCTCCATCTGTCCCTTTGCCCATTTTACAAGAGCAGGATTGGGGGAGATGACATGAGGACTGTATTAAACACTAGACCGGCCACAGCTACAGGCGGTGCTCCTTCCTCCCCTCAAGCCCTGACCTTCTGTGCGTCCATCAAGGTCTGGTGCTGTGAAACAGCAAAAACTGTGACTATTTGGGACTGGTGCTTTGATTATTGCACTTGGTTTAAATCCTGATTCTCTTTCACTAAAAGGGACAAATAGTTGCTTGGAAGTGGAGGAGACTCAGAGGGACCTTGAAAAACATGGAATATCCAGAGGACCCTGTGATGAAAACTGGTTTTATTTTTCTCCTTTAAACTCCTGTTCCCGGTTTTTCTGTGAACAACGGACATGGCTGGAAGCTGAGGTAAGTCCCGAAACCAGTGAATGCTCTGGGAAGCCTGGGGAATATTGGTCTCTGCTGGTTCATTCCCATGAACTCACAGCACAGCCTCTCGTTGAATTGCCTGTGATGAGTCCCTGTGTTCCAGGGTGCGCTTCACTGCAGCCGTGGGCTCCGGTTTCTATCAGTCGGATGATCAATGGGTGAAATGTTGGGGATTTTAGGGGAAATTCCACATCCAGGAGTTAACACAGTGCTGGTTTTGACACCAAGGACTTTGAAGAACAAGAACTCTGACTGTGTGAACAAAGTTGCTGAATTTCCAACATCAGGTCGGATGATTTACTGAGGGGTCAGTAGGAAGATGAAAGATCCTGATTCTCAGTAACAGATAAATTATTTATTTTGTTTCAAGGAGTTCTGCAATCACCTCCCGCATTACGGAGAGCTGGCTTCTGTGATCTCGAAGGAACACAACACATTCATTTCTAACGTGATCAGTGCTGGGAACAAACAGAAGCCATTTGCATGGATTGGCCTGAATGACAGATGCAAGGTACAGTTAACGATGACATGTTACATTACCACCACAGATAGAATTACACGTGACATCCTGCAGAGCAACAAAGGTGCAGCAGTGCAGTGGTTAAGTCACTGGGTGGTATCCTAATGATCCAGGGACACGAGTTTGAATCCCATTCCAGCAGCCGGGGAATTTGGATCCAAGTAAATAAAATGCAATAACTCTGGAGTAAAAAGTTACCATCAGTAACGGTGATGATGAAACTCCCAGACTGTTGTAAAAACTCATCCGGTTCACTGTTGTTCTTCAGGGTAAGGAATCTGCCATCCTTCCCCAGTCTGGTCTCGCCGTGACTCCAGAGATCCATCAATGTGTGGACTCTTACCTGCCCTCTGGAATGGTCAGAGGATGATCAGGGAAGGACAATAAATGCAGGTCTGACCAGTGTCACCACATCCTGTGAACAATAAAATCCCACATGTTTCTGTCCCTGTTTATGCTCCACATGAGCCTCCTCTCACCCTCCTTCATCTAACACGATCAGTGTGACTTTCCTTTCTCCCTCATGAGCTTCTCTGTCTTTCCCTTAAATGTGAGATTCTGATCTGTCTCAATGATCCCGGACCCCAGTGAGTCACATCCTGAACACTCTGGAGAAAAGGGTTTCTCTCGAGGAACCTACTGGATTGACCAGTGACTCTCTGATATTTATGGTCCCTGCTTTTGGACTGCACCACAAGTGCAAACATTTCTCTACGTCGACCCAATTGAATCTTCATAGTTTGAAGGAGGATCCCAGTGATCCCCTTGGCCACCCCGCACACAATCATCTCACTTTAACATCCGAGTGTTCATTGTCGTTGCAGCTCCACAGTTACAGCAGGTAGTCATTCAGAGAGAGAGAGAGGGGGATCACTCTCAGTCACTGATGCATGGAAGAGCTCGGGATTGATCAACCTTTGTTGATAAGGATGGCCTCTCAGTTCTGGTACCTTCTCTGGAAATATGTTCTCACCTTCAGTGGTGTCCCTGTACCCTTTCCATACAGTGGAGACCAGAACTGTGCACAGGATCTGAATATAGTCTCACCAAGGTTCCAGAACATAGAACATAGAGCAGTACAGCACTGGACAGGCCATTCAGCTCACAACGTTATGCCAATCTTGATGCCAATTTATACTAAATGTGCTCCTCCTGTGTATCATCCATGTCCCTCTATTCCCTTCATATCCATGTGTCTATCAAAAAGTCTCTTAAACTCCACCAAACCTCCTGCTTCCTCTAGTACCCCTGGTAACCCATTCCAGGCACCTACCACGCTCTGCATAAAAAAAGTTGCCTCTCATGTTGTCTTCATCCTTTCCCCCTCTAACCTTAAGAGCAGTTCCTCTGGCGTTTGATGTTTCTACCCTGGGGAAAAGATTCTGATTGTCTACCTTGTCTATGCCTCTCATAATTTTAAAAACCTCCATCAGGTCTCCCCTCAGCCTCTGATGCTCTGGGGAGAACAATCCAAGTTTGACCAACATTTCCTTACAGCTCATACCCTCTAATCCAGACAGCATCCTGGTAAACCTTTTCTGCACCCTTTCCACAGTCTCCACATCCTTCCTGTAATGGGGCGACCAGAACTGCACACAATACTCCAAGTCTGGTCTGACTAATGTAAGATTTGTAGAACTTCTCTGCTTTTCAATTCCACCCCTTTCAAAATGATGTCCAGTGCTTTGTACAGAGTACAAAAGGAATGAGCATTACTAAGGGTTAATGCTGTATCTATATAAATATAAAATGCACACAAAAATCAAGAAAATAGGAGCATGAGAAGGCCACTCAGTCCGTCAAGCCTGCCTCACCATTCAACATGATCATACCTCGACTCTGCTGGCCTCAACTCCTGCTGCCATGCCGGGAACCTTGTGAAACCCTGATCTGATGTGTCTGCTCTGCTATTTATGTTCCGTTCTTTGACTGCCAACTCCCACATTTTCCGTTATTCTGCCCAGTCCTCCAGCAGTTGGGATTTGGTTAATCCTTCTCCTGAAACTGATACGTTTTTGTTCCCAAAATGTTTAAAGGACACAGGGCAACGCTGGTGTGCAGAGCGATGTCATGTGCAGCTGTGAAGGAATATGAAGGTTGAGAACTTGGAGAACAGGAGTAGCTTGAGATATTTACTCCCCTGAGGAAAGGATGGACTAAACCTTCAGAAACATTCAAAGCCCCTCTAGTCCTGGGGCTGGGAAGTGAATATTCCAGATGTGCTCCTGATCTGGGCTGGTCCCTGTAGGTGGGGCCGTGGGGTGGGGGGAGTGGGTGATGTGGAGGAGTGGAACACTGAGTACACGCACATCTGGATCCGTGCTACAACTTACTGCCTCCATTTCCTGTTTGGTTTGGGATTCTGTGTTCATTGCTTTGCAGATGTTTGAAGTTCCTTTCTGAATTGTTTCACCGTCTGTCTTTGAGAGATCAAACTTTGTACTTGTGTTCAGTGACTACCTTCTCCCTCACTGTCTGAGTTACCATTATTCCTATTCCCTGACCTTCACTCTCAGATCCAGTTTCATTTGATCCAGTTTCATTAGTTCCAAGGATTCTGTTACTTCCATGAGATTTCCCCCACCCTGCCAGTCCATCATTTAAAATCTCATTCACTGCCCTATTTGTCCTGGCTGCTCATTTTCTGGTCTCACTCTGGCTCAGGTACAGCTCCTCCTTGAACTGATAAGGGGCAGGTTACTCAGCATTCCCACAGAAATAATCATTGATTTATACCCCACAGGAAGGGACTTACACATGGATTGACGGATCCACATGGAAATATCGAAACTGGGCTACGGGTCAACCTGACAATTATGGAGGAATCGAACACTGCGTTCACATTAAATTTTATGGTAATTGTAACAGTGACTGAAATGTTATTTCCCTGGAAGTCAATTTTAGACACAGTATTGAACAGGAGGTTATCTCAACAGGCCGGCTGTTAACAGAGGGAGTGAACCAACCCCATGAGTCCTGTGCTGGGCAGAACTGGACTGACTGCCCAGCAGTTAGAGGAGGATATATGGGATGTAATGCAGGGGTCAGGGGAACAGATACTGAGTGTAACTGTGCAGGAGGAATGTACAAGGTGGGTGACACTGTAGTTAGTGGAAGGTACAGTGTGACACAGGACATGAAGAACACTGAAAGGAATGCCCTGATATTTGTTTCAGGATGAATAAAAACTAAAAGCAGAAACATTCTGCTCAACCCCTGTCTCACCCTGGTTAGACCGGACATGCTGGACTGTGAACTGTTCCATTTCACTGTTACATAAAAGACTGAGAGGCATTGGAGCAGTGAACTTATCACAAAGCACAGAGGCAGGGAAGATCCAACAGGCTGAGGCTTGTTCTCCGCAAGAGAGAAGATTGAGGGGTGACCAGCCAGGGGCTGTTCTCACTGTGAAGGATTTATAGGGTGGATGTAGAGAGGATGTTTCCTCCTGTGTGTGAAACCAGGATCACTGGTCATCAATGTAAAATAGTCACCGATAAATCAAAGAGAAAACAGAGGAAAATCTTCTTGACTTGGGTGTGGCGGCAGGTGGAGCTTAGGACCACAAGTAATTGAGGCAGAGAGCACAGATGCACTTAAGGGAGAGGGAGATGGAGAAAGGAACAGACGGATCTGTTGATGGTTTGGATGAAGGGAGGGGGGAGGCTGGTGTGGAGCAGCAGCATGAGCACGGATCCCCTGGGCCGAGTGCTCTGTTTCTGTGCTCCACGAGCAAGGGAACACCATAATTCTACATCCTAATTCTACCAGTGTCTGCAACATTTTGCTTGTGGACTAACAGGTAAATGTTGGATTTATTTTTCCATCTTCTAGGTGGTGCTGTTTGGAATGATTTGCCCTGTCACAATAAACTTGGATTTGTCTGTTCTTACAAAGCGCACTGATTAGAAGACTCCAGGATCGTCTACTCATCCTTTCCAGCAGTAGATTCAGTGCCTTGATTTCTCTGTAGCCGCTCTCACTGCCTGTGGTGACTGTACTCACTTAGCTTTTCAGCCAATAATAAAGAGAATTGCATCTTGAGCTGTGTGTGTGGTGCTGTGTGGGTTCAGTTTCCAGCAGCCTTCCTGTCCCACTGTTGTTTCCCCCCAACCTCTGCACTTCGCTGGCCACAGGTGTGGTGCCAGAGGATTGGCGAGTAGCTAATGTTGTTCCTTTGTTCAAGAAGGGAAATTGGGATAATCCTGGAAATTATGGACCAGTGAGTCTTTCATCAATGTTTGGGAAACTAATGGCATGGATTCCCAGGGATAGAATTTATGAGCATTTGGAAAACCATGGCCTTATTCAGGAAAGTCTTCATAGTTTTGTGCAGGGCAGTTATGACTGACAAATTGATTCTGTTTAACGAGGAACTGACTCAGGTGATCGATGAAGGAAGAGCTGTGAATGCTGTTTACATGGATTTCAGTGAGTCGTTTGGCAAGGTCCCTCATGGTCGGCTCATCCAGATGATGTTGAAGGTTTGGGGTATCAGTTGTACCATCTTCCACAGCAGATCAGTGCAGTATTTTGGTTTAAAACTTAATCAAACACACTTTCATTGCTCAGAAGCTCGTTGCTCTTTCATTTTCCTCAAATGGTGTTGAAGTGTGTTCAAAACAACACCTTATTAATTCTTTGGTCTCTTCCCTGCAGCAAGAAGGACAAGGGTAGCAGGTGCTCAGCAACCCCTCCCACAGCTTCTCCTCCAAGTTATGTTTCCAAGTCAGGCTGATGTGGGGTCATTTCTTCATCAACACCAGGTTTACATCCTGGAACATCTGACCCAACCCAGCATTGATCCTTGTGGCATTGCACTAGTTACTCACTGCCAATCCAAAACTGACCCATTTATCCCGACCTCACTCTCTGTCAGTTGGACATTTCCCTCAGGCCTGGGCCCTCTTAACTTGTGCACGTGAGTTGGGACGAGGGGGGTGGACGGAAGCGGGAGACGAAGGCAAGAGGTAGCTGTGTTACCGAGAGGGTCAGAGAAATGTACACACACAGCTCACATGTACCAAACTCACCCTGGAAATCTTCCCCCGTATGATAGCCCAGAGTGCCCACAGGTAGTGAGAGGCCAGGAAATACTGTAAAAAGCAGTATGCTGCATTAGTCAATCCAACTAAAAACATCCTGTCATTGGACCAAGAACACCTCCTCCCACAATGTCATTGATTTTTGTAAAAGACTGCAGCTTCTAAATCTGGCCTCAGCACTGGCTGCATCAACCACTGATCCACCCCCAGGCTCACTCTGTGCACACAGGCCTTGGTTACATAGGACTAGAGAGCAGCTTAGACTACAAGCAACACAGCCCCAGGTTGATTGTACTTCAGTCTCCCACAGTTTTGGGGGTATTTGTGATGGTGGGGTCAGGGAGTGAGGGAAAGTCAAAGACAAGTAAAGGTAGAGAGTGGTGTGGAGCAGCAACTTTACAAAGAGAGTAAAGGTAGGTCCGATTGGAGACAAAGGTAACAAAATGTGCCTGGAAGCTGTGGAAGTGGGTGAGGATCTCAATGAACACTTCTCTTCAGTATTCACCAAGGAGAGGGGTCTTGATGACACTGAGGACAGTGTTGGTAAGGTTAATATTCTAGAGCATGTAGATATCAAGAGACAAGATGTGTTGGAGCTGTTAGAAAATATTAGGACGGATAAGTCCCTGGGGCCTGACGGAATATTCCCCAGGCTGCTTCGCGAGGTGAGGGAGGAGATTGCTGAACCATTGGCTAGGATCTTTGAGTCCTCGTTGTCCAAGGGAATGGTACCGGAGGATTGGATGGTGGCAAATGTTGTCCCCTTATTCAAAAAAGGTAGTAGGGATAGTCCAGGGAATTACAGACCAGTGAGCCTTACGTCTGTGGTGGGCAAGCTGCTAGAAAGGATTCTGAGAGATAGGATCTATGAGCATTTAGAGAATCATGGACTAATTAGGGACAACCAGCATGGCTTTGTGAAGGGAAGATCTTGCCTCACAAACCTGATCGTGTTCTTTGAGGACGTGACCAGGCAGATTGATGAGGGTAGTGTAGTAGATGTGGTCTACTTGGATTTTAGTAAGGCATTTGACAAGGTTCCACATGGTAGGCTTCTTCAGAAGGTCAGAGGGCAAGGGATCCAGGGAAGCTTGGCCGTGTGGATTCAGAATTAGCTTGCCTGTAGAAATCAGAGGGTTGTGGTGGAGGGAGTACATTCAGATTGGAGGGCTGTGGCTAGTGGTGTCCCACAGGGATTGGTTCTGGGACCTCTACTTTTCATGATATTTATTAACTTGGATGAGAGGGTGGAAGGGTGAGTTAGCAAGTTTGCAGATGACACAAAGGTCGGTGGTATTGTGGATAGTGTGGAGAGCTGGGTTGAGAAATGGCAGATGGAGTTCAATCCAGAGAAGTGTGAGGTAGTATACTTTTGAAGGACTAACTCCAAGGCGGAGTACAAGGTTAATGGCAGGATTCTGGGCAGTGTGGAGGAGCAGAGGGATCTGGGGGTTCATATCCAAAGATCACTGAAAGTTGCCTCACAGGTGGATAGGGTAGTAAAGAAAGCTTACGGGATGTTAGCTTTCATAAATCGTGGGATTGAATTTAAGAGCCGCGAGGTAATGATGCAGCTCTACGAAACTCTGGTTAGTCCACACTTGGAGTACTGTGTCCAATTCTGGTTGCCTCATTATGGGAAGGATGTGGAGGCGTTGGAAAGAGAGCAGAGGAGATTTACCAGGATGCTGCCTGGATTAGAGGGTATGGATTATGAGGAGAGACTAAAGGAGCTAGGGCTTTACTCTCTGGAGAGAAGGAGGATAAGGGGAGACATGATAGAGATATACAAAATAGTAAGAGGAATAGATGGAGTGGACAGCTAATGCCTCTTTCCCAGGGCACCAATACTCAATACAAGAGGGCATGGCTTTAAGGTAATGGGTGGGAAGTTCAAGGGAGATATCAGAAGGAGGTTTTTCACCCAGAAAGTGGTTGGTGCATGGAATGCGCTGCCTGGGGTGGTGGTGGAGGCTGATACATTGGTCAAGTTCAAGAGATTGTTGGATAAGCATATGGAGGAATTTAAGTTAGAGGGATATGTGGGAGGAAGGGGTTAGATAGTCTTAGGCGTGGTTTAAAGGTTGGCACAACATGGTGGGCTGAAGGGCCTGTATTGTGCTGTATTGTTCTATGGTTCAAGGGGGGTGTGGGGAGGGGTTGGAACTCACCCTACTTTATGTTCAACACCTGAGAGCCACAACTTCTGGTGTAGTCCTCACTACTCCAGAGGGACATGTTCCAGCTGAACCACTCCCTGCATGTTGTGGACAAAGATTGTGTCAGTGCCTCCCGGACTTCGACTGATACTGCCCAGGCTCAGAACTCCCCTGCATGTGAACAGTGAGGTACCATTAACACCACAGACTGGGTCTGATAGGTGGTGGATGCTTTTTAATCCACTGAGTCTCACCATCTTCAGAAACTAGCAGTTCACCTGTTCTTACTCTGCACAATAACTGTCAGTCTCTCTAACCTTGTACCCCCACTGCAATAAACCCTCACCAACTTACCCCCTTGATCACTCTTCACAAGTGCCCAACCTGTTGATCTTAAAGATTACTTCTTATTCTGTTTTCAATCGGTCCTCATACACCAAGTGTCCTTTATTTCCGGAGAATTCAGAAAGGTAACGTCAGGTAAAGTGAAGCTGTGGAGAAATAGGAGAGTTCAAGGTTGTTTAAGGGGAAGCTGATTAATCACATTTGCTGTTCATAGAAGTTGATCAAATAAAACTTAAACCCTGTGATCTCTGATTCGGACTCCAACGCCAGAACATCTTTCAAGAGGGTGAATCCTCGCAAGGCATCAGGCCCTGATGGTGTACCTTGGCAGGGTGCTGAAAATCTGTGCCAACCAACTGGCTGGAGTGTTCAAGGACATCTTCAACCTCTCACTGCTGCAATCGGAGGTTCTCACCCACTTCAAAAGGGCATCAATCATACCAGTGCCCAAGAAGAGCAGGGTGAGCTGCCTCAACGACTATCGCCCAGTAACACTCACATCTACTGTGATGAAGTATTTTGAGAGGTTGGTCACGACTAGAATTAACTCCTGCCTGAGAAAGGACCTGGACCCACTGCAATTTTCCCACCGCCACAAGAGGTCAACAGCGGATGCAATCTCTCTGGCTTTCCACTCAGCTTTGGAACACCAAGACAACAGCAAGACATACATCAGCCTGCTGTCCATTGATTACAGCTCTGCGTTCAACACCATCATCCCCTCAGTACTAATCAACAAGCTTCAAAACCTGGGCTTGACTTGACTTCCTTATTGGGAGACCACAGTCAGTGCAGATTGGTGATAACATCTCATCCTCGCTGACAATCAACACAGATGCACCTCAAGGATGTGTGCTTAGCCTACTGTCTCTATACTCATGACTGGATGGCTAGGCACAGCTCAAACACCATCTATAAATTCGCCAATGACACCACTGTTGTTGGCAGAATCTCAGATGACGATGAGGAGGCGTACAGGAGTGAGATAGATCAGCTGGTTGAGTGGTATTGCAACAACCTCGCACTCAACGTCAGCAAGACCAAGGAATTGATTGTGGACTTCAGGAAGAGAAGCTGGGAGAACACACACCAGTCCTCATTGAGGGGTCAGCGGTGGAAAGGGTGAACAGCTTCAAGTTCCTGGGCGTCAACACCTCAGAGCATCTATCCTGGGCCCAACACAGTGATGCAATCACGAAGAAGGCACACCAGCGGCTCTACTTCATTAGGAGTTTGAGGAGATTTGCTTTGTCACCAAAGACTCTTGCAAATTTCTACAGATGTACAGTGGAGAGCATTCTGACTGGTTGCATCACCGCCTGGTATGGAGGCTCCAATGTGCAGGATTGAAAAAGACTGCAGAGGGTTGTAGACTCAGCCAGCTCCATCATGGGCACAACCCTCCCTGCCATCGTGGACATCTTCAAGAGGTGATGCCTCAAGAAGGCGACATCTATCATTAAGGACCCTCACCATCTGGGATATGCCCTATTCTCGTTACTACAATCGGGGAGGAGATACAGGAGCCTGAAGACCCACACTCAACATTTCAGGAACAGCTTCTTCCCCTGCACCATCATGTTTCTGAACGGTTCATGAATCCATGAACACTGCCTCTTTATTCCTCTTTTGCACCACTTATTAATTTTTGTAACTTATGATAATTTTTATGTCTTGCACTGTATTGCTGCTGCAGAACAACAAATTTCACGACAAATGTCAGTGATAATAAACCTGATTCTGACTCTGAATCTGATATATATAGTTTGCATTCTGCTGCTAAACCCCAGATTTATTAAAATATTAACAGTTGATAATGTTATTGTTGGGAATGTTTTCCCTGTGAAGATAAACTGAATTATTAGCAATGAGAATACAACAGTTGTTACTGGACCAGTCTTCCAGAGTCCTGGACTAATGGTGCAGAGACAAAAGTTTGAAACCATCACAGCAGCTGATAAATAAATAGTCTGAATGAAGAGCTGTCGGCAGCAGTGGTGCCCATCAAACATCCCAAATGGTTCTGTGTTGTCCTTCGGTAAAGAGCATGTACAGAACTCATTCTGAATATGAACCTTCAACTCTGCTGCCATGGGTAAGTTTCCTTTCTGACCTCCTCTTCCAATCCTGTTCTGTTCCCTCATGATGTTATGATCACTGTTACCTGGATGTTCTCCCCGATGATACTTGCTCCAGTTGACATGGGTCATTTCTCAGAGCCAAGTCTGGCATTGCTGCCTTCCTCACTCGGCCAGAAATACACGGATAAAGTTCTCCTGAACACTTCAGAAACTCCTCCCTTCCGTCCACTTTATGATCTTGCTACTCCACTCTATATTTGCATAGCCCAGTAGTTCATTGCATCTCTGCACTTTCTCTGCAACATTTGCTCCTCAACATCCTTCCCACCAGTCACTGAACTTTTGTCCCAGTTGTGTGATCCCAGCTCTTGTTGTATTTCCAAACAGTGTCCTTGATTATCTCCAGCAGCAAAATATTGCCCTCAATGCTGCTGCTACTCCCCCATCTTTCCTGCACATTTGGATCTGGAACATTTGGAATCAATCCTGCCCTTTTAGCTGGATGTGGGCCTACCACAACATCATAACCCCAGGGGTTACCTGCACCTGCATCTCCCCCACCTTGCTTCATATGTTCCTGCGTTTATGTCTGTGCACTGTCAACTATCTTTGACATTCTTGTACTTGCCGTCTGGTCTTGTCTGATAACAAGTCATTTCTTGCTCTGGTGCTTTTTGTCTCTTCCGATCTTTTTTGAACCTGTCTCATTTTCAATGCCACGGGTGAGATCCTAGAGGACTGGAGAACAGCCGAAGGGCAACAGGGACAAACCAGGAATTTATATGGCAATGACACTTCCATCAGTGGTAGGGAAATTATTGGAGAAGATTCTTAGGGATAAGATTTGCTTGCATTTGGAAAAGCATGGGCTGATTAGGGATCGCCAGCACGGCTCTGTGTGTGATCGCATTTTTTGTGGAAGTGGCGAAGATGACTGATGAGGCATGAGTAGACTGATGTGCCTTTATTTAAGAAGGGTGGCAAAGATAAACCTGGGAACTATAGACCAGTAAGTCCAACATCTGTGGTAGGTAAGTTACTGGAGAGGATTCTGAGGGATAAGATCATATGTACATCTGGAAAGAGAAAGGTTGATTAGGGATAGTCAGCATGGCTTTGTGCTAGGGAGATCGTGTCTTATGAACTTGATTGAGTTTTTTGATGATGTGATCAAGTAAGTCGATGAGGGCAAGGCAATAGACATGGTTTATATGGACTTCAGTAAGACCTTTGATAAGGATCCACATGGTAGGCGGCTCTGGAAGGTTAGATCGCATGGTATCCAGGGACAGCTGGCTAGTTGGAAACACAATTGACTTGATGATAGAAAACAAAGGGTAATGGTGGAAGGTTGTTTCTCAGACTGGAGGTCCGTGACTCGTGGTGTGCCTCAGGAGTCGGTGCTGGGCCCGTTGTTGTTTGCCATCTATATTAACGATTTGGGTAAGAATGTACATTATCTGTAAGGGCATGATTAGTAAGTTTGCAGATGACACTAAAATAGGTAGTATAGTGGAAAATGAAGAAGGTTATCAAAAATTCCAGGGGGATCTTGATCAGTTCGTTAAGTGGGCCAAGGAATGGCAAATGGAGTTTAATTCAGATAAGTGCAAGGTGTTTCATTTTGGAAAGTCAAATCCAGGTAGGACTTTCACATTGAACAGCAGGGCCCTGGGGAGTGTTGTAGAACAGAGGGACCTTGGAGTACAAGTACATGGTTCACTGAAAGTGGAGTCACAGGTTGACAGGGTGTTGAAGAAGGCTTTTGGCACGCTGGCTTTAATAAGTCAGGGAATTGAGTATAAAAGCTGGGAGGTCATGGTGCGGTTGTACGGGACGTTGGTGAGGCCGCACTTGGAGTATTGTGTTCTGTTTTGGTCGCCCTGCTATGGGAAAGATGTTATTAAACTGCATAGAGTGCAGAAAAGATTTACATGGATGTTGCCAGGATTTGAGTTGCAGGGAGAAGTTGTACAGGCTCGGACTTTGTTCCTGAGGCCCTGGGAGACAGGGTATTAGCTATGAGGAGATGTTGAACAAATTGGATTGTTTTCTCTGCAACGTCAGAGGCTTAGGACTGATTTGATAGAAGGATATAAAATTATGAAAGGTTCAGAGAGAGCAGAGAATCAGAGTCTTTTTCCCAAGAAGGAAGTGTCAAGTGCTAGGGAGCAGAGCTTTAAGGTGGGAGGGGTAATGTTTAAAGGAGAGTTATGAGGTCAGATTTTAACACAATGAGTGTCTGGAAAGCCCTTCCAGGGGAGGTGGTGGAAGCGGATATGATAGCAATGTTTAAGGCACATGAACAGGCAGGAGATTTAAGAGACTCTTAGATAGACACGTGAATGATAGAAAAATAGAGGGCTATATGGGAGGGAAGGGATAGATAGATCTTAATGCAGGATAAAATGTTGGTACAACATTGTGGGCCAAAGGGCCTGTTCTGTGCTGTAGTGTTCTGTGTTCTATGAGAAGGAGGGATATAGATCATTTGCAGACAGATGGGATTAGTTTAAATTGGTATCATGGTCAGCGTAGACATGGTGGGCCAAAGGGCCTGTTCCTGTGCTGTACAGTTCTATGTTCTCTGTTCTAATGCTAATGGACTGTGCCCATCACCATGTCAAATTAGTTTACATCTACTCCCTCACAACCAAACCACTCACAGGACATGGGTCACAAGTCCATGAGATGCACCCATCAGGCCTGTACAGGCCGCCTCCCCCAGGAATCTAAAGCCCTCTCTCCTGCACCATCTCTCCGACCATGTATTTATCTGTGCTTTCCACCTGTTTCTATATTGACAGGCAGGAGTTTACCACCTGAGCTTCCTGTTCCTTTATCTCTTTCCCAGCTCTTCAAATTTACCTTCAGGACCTCATCCCTTTTTCTGTTGATGTCATTGGTACTGATATGGACCTCAACCTCTGACTGTTCACCTTCCCCTCCAGAACTGTCTGTGGACACTGTGATATCCTTAACCCTGGCACCAGGGGGCAGTCAACCATCCTGAACTACAATGCACCCACACACACACCCGGCTGCTCCCATAACTGGGGAATCCCCAATAACTACTGCTCCCTTGACCTTTCTCCTCCTCTGTACAGTTGAGCCACCCAGGGTTCCATGGTCTTGGCTCTGGATGCAGTTCCAGGGAAATCTCTCCCCCATCAGTACTTGGAAAAGGAGTCTGGTTAGGGAGCAAGACATCCTCAAGTGTTTCCTGTACTCCCAGTGATGTGTGATCAGGGTTGGCCTCAGTTAGAATGCACTGAGGGAAGTGCCCACACTGTCATTTTACCCACTGCACATCACTGAACTGTCAGTCATCTCTTTTACATCTCTCTGGCAGATTAACTCCACAGATCAAGAATAAACAAAAATTCTGAGATTACTCACTGTTTAATCTGCTCTGAAGGAACATTACTTCCCCATAAACTTGAAAAAAATCCCCCACGCCGCCATTGGATGAGCAGTTCTCCGCATACCCTGAAGAAGAGTCCTGACCCAAAACATTGACCGTCTGCTTTTCTCCACAGATGCTGCCTGTCCTGTTGAGTTCTTCCAGTATCATCGTGCTTTTCATTTAGATCCCAGCATCTGCAGCCCTTTGTTTCTCCTCCATCCTGGTCAGAATCCATCACTCGACCAGCACTAATAGAACAAATGGTCTGGGTGTTATCACATTGGTGAACCTTTACATTTTCTGAACTGCCTTGAGGAATCGATGTTGTGAAAGGCACCACATAAATGCAAGTTCCTGTGTTTACTTGTGACAGGTCTAACAGTGCATTGACTAAACTGGAATAATTCGGATTTTCCTATATTCTTGCCTCAATGCATTTCCACAACCGAGAAACAAATATGTTTAGAGAATGTAAATAACTCAAGGTGCAGGAATCTAAGTGAAGAAAGATGTGAAGAGTGGATCAGCTCCAGGTCAGGGACATTACAAGCATCATCAACACCAAATCTTCACAACACTGCAGGGGAGAGGTGCAGTTCATTGAGCTGTGCTGCCTCACCACCAGTTAACCAGCAGGGGCAACAAGAATTAGCTGGAGCAAATTGGAAATGTCAAACAAAAATTGGGTCTGTGGAAATGGCGCTTTCCCTCAGTAACTGGGAAGAACTTGGACATCAGGTGCCACGTGCTCTCGGGGCTGCTGTACTTGGTGCAGGTGTGGTCTGTCCCCTGCTCCTCTGCCTCAGTAATCACCTGGGCCATCCTCCGGTGCACCTGAGGGTCCAAGATGGAGCAAGTCCAATGGATCACGATTCACAAGTCCCCAGAGAATGAGAACAAAGGTGTAGCCAACATTTTCCTCATCCTGAGGACCAGCTTAGTGAGGGGCTGCATCGGGCTGTGTGTGGACCCAAAGTACATGGGCACTAAGTGTTGGGGTTCCACCTGTCCCTGGTGTTGTGGAAGGTAGGTCTGACCCCGTTGCTGCACAATGTGCCAGTCAGCTGGACATTGCCACACTTCCTGTCCTTTGTGGGAGAATTCTTCCAAGTAAACACCTTTGACCACAAGTCTATCAGGCAGTGGTCAGCACAGAACATCCTGCAGACACTGCAGGACAGGGATTCTATAGATACTGTGGGGCAGTTCCCTGAGCAAACTGTCCAAATCATCTGGCAGAACGCCTCATCGCCAGAACTCACCAACAAGCACCAAGACCTCATTTGGCTGGCAGTGAGAGGGGCCCCTCACAGTCAGATCCTTCCTGTACAGACGAAATACCATCCCCAATGCACCCTGCCCTCAGGACGGCTGTGGTGGGGAAGAAATGGTCACTCACTTCTTTGGAAATGGCGGATTTCCTAAGAGGGTGTGGAGAAAGATGCAAGGGTCTGTGTCCTGGTTCATCCCCACTAGCTGCATGACAGAGGACTCTCTGATCTACAGGCTGTTCTCAGGGACACACACTGAGACAGACATCAAGTGTTGCTGGAAGGTCATCAGGTTGGTGAAAGACACACTTTTGTCTGCCAAAAACTTGTTGGTGTTCCAGCACAGCGAGATGTCCGTAAGGAAATGCCGACTGACACATTCCAGGCTGCAGGAGTACGTGCTGAGGGATGCAGACAATGTAAAGGCTCTCACAGTCTAGGCTCCCTCTGCTACCATACATGGAGATGCTGAGTTGGGTGGGGAAGCCCCTCAAACGTTGCAATGGTGGTATGGTTTAAAAAAAATGAGTTAACACTACTCAATGTACGGACCATGAATGTATAGAGTTTTGCACTGTTTATACTTCTTTAATACTTGTTGTGAATAATGTTTATTTTTGAAATACAAAAAAAGTTAATCAGAAGTGGGTGTCTGGAGGAGGAAAAGTAACAAATTTTCACTCCTGAACAGCACGTGGGTCTGTCTCCAGCTCTGTATTTTTCTAATAAAGGTTATTACTGAGCAAAAGAGAATAGAGATGGTCAGATAAGAGAAGAGAGAGAGGGTAATAATTGAGAGAAAAGAGGGACAGAGAGATAATGAGAGAGAGAGCGTGAAAGAGCAAGACAGACAGATACATAGGGGCAGAGAATGAGAGAAAGACAGAGAGATAGAGAGAGAGAGGAATAGTGAGAGAGTATTAGACAGATGGATACACAGCAAGAGAGAGATCGAGAGAGAAAGACAGAAGAGAGTGCAGTATACTCAGTGCTGCAGTTCATTGTGTTTATCCTGCAATGCTGAGTCCTCGGAGGCACCACTGAGAGAAAACTCTGCCTCCCTGATGTCTCTCACTCACTCTGCAATTCAGTGAATCTGGGACAGAGGATCTCAGACAAGAGACCTGCTGAAGTCATCCCCATCTGTCTGTATTTAGACTTTCAAAAGGTCTTCGACAAGGTGCCGCACAAAAGGCTGATTAATAAGATGAGAGGTCATGGAATTACAGGTTGGATAACAGAATGGGTGGAGCATTGGCTGGCAGGCAGAAAGCAAAGGGTGGAAATAAAGGGATCTGTTCTGGTTGGCTACCGGTTACCAGTGGTGTTCCGCAGGAGTCGGTGTTGGGGTCGCTTCTTTTTACATTGTCCGTCAAAGACTTGGATTATGGAGTAAATGGTTTTGTGGCAAAGTTTGCAGACGACACCAAGATAGGTGGAGGAGTAGTGAGTATTGAAGAAACAGGAAGGTTGCAGAAAGACTTAAATAGTTTAGGAGCATGGGCAAAGAAATGGCAGATGAGATTCAATGTTGAGAAATGTGCAGTTGTACACTTTGGAAAAAGAAATAAACAGGCAGATTATTATCTAGATGGTTATTATCTAGATGGGGAGAAACTTCAAAGTACAGAAGTGCCAAGGTACTTGGGGGTACTCATGCAGGATACCCTAAAGGTTAGCCACCAGGTCGGATCAGGGGTAAAAAAATCGAATGCTATGTTGGCATTTATTTCGGGAGGTATAACGTATAAAAGTAAGGAAGTGTTGATGAGGCTCTATGGGGCACTGGTGAGGCCTCACTTGGAATACCGTGTGCAGTATTCTTAGCACTAACCTTAGCAAGGATGTACTGATGTTGGAGAGGGTTCGGAAAAGATTTACGAGGATGATTCCTGGAATGAAAGGGCTTACTTTTGATGAGCATTTGTTGGCTCTTTGACTGTACTCACTGGAGTACAGAAGAATGAGAGGGGACCTCAGTTAAACATTTAGAATGTTGAAAGGACTGGACAGAGTAGATGTGGCTAAGCTGTTTCCCTTGGTGGGTGAGTCCAGGACTAGAGGGCACAGTCTTAGAATTAGAGGGTACCGGTTTAAAACAGAATGAAGAGAAATTTCCTTAGCCAGAGGGTAGTGAATTTATGGAATTCTTTGCCATGTACAGCAGTGGAGGCCTGATCACTGGGGGCATTTAAGGAGGAGATTGATAGGTATCTAATTAGTCAAGGTATTAAGGGATAGGGATAAGGCCGGAAATTGGGGCTAGATTGGAATAGTTTTAGTTTAGCTCATGGAGTAGACTTGATGGGCTGAATGGCCTACTTCTGCTCCTTTGTCTTGTGTGCGCGTGTGTCCTCATGTCCACAAATCCCCTTTTCCCACAGTCCTGTCGCTGCTCCTGTTTCTCACCTTTATTTATTTGTTCTTTATTCAGTTCCAGCAGTAATTTCCCTCTGAAGCTGACAGAACCAGCTGACCCTACCTGCCACATCACGGACGAGCAATGCACTCAGCACCAAATCCCACACCAGCATCATGTCTGTGGTGAGGTTTCTTCCCTCTGGCCTGAAGCACGAGGAAAGCATTCCTGGAGTCACAGAGTCATAGAGTCACACTGCATGGAAACAGGCCCTTCGGCCCACCATGTGCATGCTGACCATTGTGTACCCATCAGTACTTATCCCATTTTCCAGCACTTGACCTGTGGCCTTCTCTGCCTTGGTGATTTTATTGCTCATCTTGATATTTCTTACCTGCTGTGAGGGTCTCTGCCTCAAGCACCCCCTCAGGCAGAGTGTTCCAGATTCCACCCACCCTCTGGGTGAAAGTATTCTTTTTCAGATCCCCTACAGAACTCCGACCACCTGCCTTAAACCCATGCCCTCTGGGTTTAGACACCTCTGCTGCAGGGAAATGTTTCTTCCTCTCTACCCTTTCTATTGCCCACATAATGTTTTACACCTCTATCAGGTCTGCCCTCAGCCTCCTCCACTCTGAGGAAAACAACTCAACCTATCCAGTCTCCTCATGTCTGAAGTGCTCCATCCCAGGGAACATCCTGGTAAATCTTCTCTGCACCCTCTCCTGTGTCATCACATCTTTCCTCTCGTGTGGTGACCAAAACCGCACATCGTACTCCAGCTGTGGTTGAACGCATGTTTTGTAAAGCTGTGCTGTAACTTCCCTGCTTTTATATTCACTGCCCTGGCAAATCAATGTACATATCCTGTATCCCCCTGCGATAAGCCCCCTCGTCATTGTAACTCCTGTGACAAACATCTTTTATTGCCAAATCCACATATCAAGTTCCTCTCATCATTATAATCCCTATGATAACCCCCCCTCACCACTATAATCCCTGTGATATGTCCCTCTTACTACACTGAGCCCATGTTAAGACCCTCACCATCATCATCCCTGTGGTAAGCACAGCAGTGAGGGCTGAACTGAGGGAACACTGCATTGACAGGTCCCAGCTGGACAGAGCATCTGGAAGGGGACCTGTCAATGCAGTGTTACGTGGATGCAGGAGATCCTATGGCATCATTGGAATAAGACCAGCTTTCCCCATGCCCTGGTCAACACTGATCATTTAACCAGCACTGAAAGACTGGCCCTCTCACTGTCACGTCTTCGGGAAGGTTCACATTGACGGTGAAACCCTTCAGCTCATGGTGAGGATGTGAAAGGCACTATATCAATGCAAGTTGGTGTCTTTTCCAGCAGCAGGCCAGGCAGTGGACAGGGTCACTGATGATGATGAGGATTCACTGAGATTCCAACTGCATCAAAGCATTTCCACAACGAGAAGAAAACATTGTTCCTGAATTTAAATAACTGGTGCCAAGGAAATAAAGGGAATGAGAAATGAATCAAGATTCAACAGGGAGAGACGACCAGCAGCAGAGTGAGTGGGAGCACAGAGCAACTGAAGGAAAGCTTTGATACTGATCTCTCATCTACATCGGCTGCACAGAACACCAACATTAATGCTCGGATGGTGCCTTTCAACATGTTTACGACTCAGCGTTAAACACCACGAATCCTTCATCACAAAGACTACAGAACAACCTGGTGGTGAGATATTCCACTGTAACCGTGCTCCCGCTAACCTCATCCCGAATCACACCAGCCGGACCACCATTACTATTACTTACTTCACCAACATCACAGGGGAAACTAAAAGCGGTGTTTGACCCCCATCCATACTAAAACAACTGAAACTGTTCAAACCACCAAAACATTTAAAATCTTCCTCTGAAAGAATCAAACTGTTAGTAGGCTGGGTCTTCAGAAAGGTTCAAATGTCAAACTTGAAGAAAAAATGTCATCACTCTGCTTAGCTCAACTCTGTCGACCTTAGCCTCACCTCCACCTGCAGAGTTTCTTTGAACAAGGAGGTGATAAAAGAGCCTCAGCAGTAAATAATTTCTTGGTTAAAATAAAGTCATTCTCAGTTGTTTGTGCGCCCAAGGTTAAGACCAGCCTAGCTCGGCATAAGTGGGTCTGTCCAGAGACAAGGCGCTTGGCGCATGAGGTAACTGTGGAGACTCTCTGCAGACTGTGGATTTGTGAAGAGGGTGTGGAGATGGATGTAAGGGTCTGTGTCCCAGTTCATCCCCAGCAGCTGTGTGACAGAGGACTCTCTGATCTATGGGTTGTTCCCAGGGACATACAGCAAGACACACATCATGCTGCTGGAAGGTCATCAACTCGGTGAAGACGGCCTTTGGTCTGCCCGAAACTTTTTGGTCTTCCAGCACAGCGAGATGTCCGTAAGGGAATGCTGCAGCCTGGCACAATCCTGGCTGCAGGAATACGTGCTGAGCAACACACTGAAGCTCAGTGCAGCCAATGCAAAGGCTCTGTGGGGAAGGACCACAGTCTGGGCTCCTTCTGCTACCACATATGGAGGGGCAGAGTTGGGTGGGGAAGCCCCTCGAACAATGAAAAGGGTATCACCTCAGGGAGGCACGTGAGTGTCAATGGTGCGACGTTTGTTTGTGTGTTTTTTTAAAGTTTAAAGTACCGAATGTAACAACCATGAATGTTAAGGTTTTGTTTTCGCACTGTTTCTTCTTTGTAGATAACTTTTATTCTGAATAAAGTTTATTTTTGAAATGAAAAAAAGACTCCAATGGGGGAGTTATTTATCCAGGAACCCCAATCAGAAGTGAGAACACATCCCCTCCCAGGGACACACCCAAACTCACCTTTCCTCGTTATGATTGGTTCGTGCCCTGAACCCAGCCTCTTCTACCAAAGGCCCACTTCACTGGCCGAAGCCGTTGCCCTGTTGGAACCAGGCGGAGGTGGGACGTACACAGGTATGAGGACTAGTGCACCATCACTCACTGATGGAGATTGAAACCAAAGCCACTCAACAATGTCTAGAACACTCGCACAATCGATTTCCTTCATCCCAAAGGTGTCCGAGCGATCCAGCTGCTTCCACTGCCCCACACAATGCCCACGGCCCTCAACAAACCTCCTCCCTCCCGACTCTCCTCCACCAGTCACATCTCTTTCCTGAGCAAATTTCTCCAGCTCACTCCTTTGGTCTCACCCCATCAGATGTACTTCCAATGTCCCACCCATGCCTCGCACACCTTCTCTGATACTGAAAACTAACTTCCCAGTTCAGACAAAGGTTCCTTCACCTGAAGCATTAACTCAGTTTCCAGCATCTGCGGCTTTTTTCATTTCAATCCCTTCAGCTCCCACCTGTCTTCCCCCCTCATTTGTCAAGTGGCAGCACCTCCAACAGACAGCAGGCTTGTGTTGTTGCTCATTTACCTGCACCCGGAAATCTCATGTCAATGGTGAGTATTAGAGGAATGAAGGATTATTCAGGACCTTTCACACCTCTGTCAGGATATTTCCAATTGCATTCCAGCCAATCAACCACCTTTGAAGTGTCATCTCTACTGTAGTGCAGGCAATGCAGCAGTTCATGTACACACAGCAATCTCCTGCAAGGGGATTTTTGAGCAATGCTGAGTGAGGGTTAAATATCATGGATACATCCTTTGGGCGTCATTGCAACAGGGCAATGGGAACCTTCCAACCAGCTGAGAGGATCTGAAATCCAGCACCTCCCACATTGCAGGACCCCTTCATCACCAGACTGAATTGTCACCACTGCTTTTTGTGCTCTGGTGTCTGTTGTGTGACTTGAGTCCATCACCTTATGACTCAGAGATGAGAATGGTATCGACTGAGCACAACAAGTAATGAACAACAGTTATGATCAGTGGGTCTGGAGCAGCCCTGTGCCCTGGGGCTTTCTGTCATCTCCTCATTCCCACATTTTCAGCAAATTCCCTGCCAACATTTCCCAGTGTTTGGAATAATCAAAGCAGGTTGCAAAGAAGTGAGTTTAGCTGTGTTTCCATGGAGAAAAGAGAGAGAAAATAGGAAAGTATAAACCAGTTGGGCTGAGAGTAGCTGTCCACAAAACACTGGAATCCACCATTGAGGACCTGGGTACCAGGTGCTTGGAAAATCAGGACATGATGAGGTAGAACCAACATGGATTTATGGAGGGAAATCCATGTCTGATAATCCAACAGAGATTTTGAGGATGTAACCAGCAGGAGAGTGCAATGGAAACGCTGTATCCAGTGTGTCAGCATTTAGATCATTGAAGTGAAAATTCAAAACTGCACAAAATACTCAGCAGATCGGACAGCATCAGGTCAGAGAGATCCACTGAGTTTAGATTTCATGTCAACAACCGTTCATCAGAATTATGAAAATTTAGAAATCAAAGATGTTTCATGGTTCTGAGTGCTGATTCTCGATTCTGCCCCTTATCCCCATTGATGGTGCCTTGTTGTGCAGCACATGGTTTCCATGCACTGCTATTTGCTTAATGACACACACCTGAGGCCATCAGGAGACTAGTATAAGAACCTTGGTTTCACAAATACTTGTTGCCAGATTATTGGTCTGTCTCTGGGTATACTTTGTCTTCTGGCTGCTTTGAGCTGTTAACTCTAGAGCAGTCCTGGTTTCTCCTAGAAAACCCTGTTTCTGTGTTGGGACTCAGAGTCCTGAGGCAAGATTCCTTCTGTTTGCTATTCTGTGTTTGGTACTGAGGAAGCATCCTGACTCCAGTCTTGTTCTGGTGTTCTGCATTTGGGTCCTCTGTGATCTTGCTCTTTGTGTGACTTTGTGACAGAATAATCTGGCCCCCATGAACCAAGTGGACATGAATCCCCTGAAAGAAGCCCTCACCAGTCAGGGCTCACTCCTGGGCTGACACAACCAGAGGCTCTGGGAGGTTATGGAAAACTTCTGTACCCTAGCAGTGCATGTTGGGCAGGTCAGCTGAGTCTCTGCTCTTCTTGCCTCTTCTGCTCTGAGAACAGTCTGACCAGCCTGGACAATCTGTAATAGCAACACCCTGTGGTTTGATGATGACCTGACCACCCAAGGAACTGCATGTACCTAACCCAGAACTCTACACTGGGGATCTGGGAAAGTGCTGGTCCTTCCTGCTACAATGCTCATTAGTGTTTGAGCAGCAGCCCTCCATGTACACCACCAATAGATCCAAGATAGCATTTATCATGGGGCTGTTGTGAGGAAGTGTTACAATGGGCCACTGCCATCTGGGACAATCAGCCAGAGACCCACTCTTCATTTCACACACTCATTGTGGAAATGAAAGGTCTTCGACCATCTTGTCAAGGGTAAAGAGGCAGCCAAGTGACTACTCACCCGCAGTAAGGGTTTCTGCAGTGTTGTGGAATACTCCGTGGTGTCCTGGATGTTAGTGGCTGCCTCTGGGTCGAATGATGAGGCTCTCCAGGGGTTTTTTTCTGCAAGGCCTCGGTGACAGGATAAAGGATGAGTTGGTGGCAAGGGATGAGACAACCAGCCAGGGTATGTTGATCTCCCTAGCCACCAGGCTGGACAACTGACTCTGGGAATGGCAGAGAGAGAGACAGAGAGAGGATGGTTCATCCAACACCTCCATTCACCCCACGGGCCTCCTTCCCAGTCTCTCCTGACCCGAGCCTCGCTGCTCCTTGAGGTGCTCCTGACCCGGCCAATTGCACCACCCTGGGGGAACAACTAATGCAGCTGGGATGGAACCGCCTTTCTCCCTCCAAACAATGTTGGAGATTGAGCTGGGAATTACCTCAACTGTGGCTAGCCTGGCCATTTTCTTGCCACTTGTTCCATTTGGCCAAAAAGGGGGGGCTCACCAGTAGAGTGGGGGTCCTGGTGAGCCAGGCAACTTTCCCTTTTGTTCCCCAGAACCAAATGTTGATCCCAGCTACCATAAGGCACCTCCAACAGTCCCTGTCCCTTTCCACTTTGGTGGACTCCGGTGCCAAGGGAAATCTGTTGGACAAAGACGTAGCTTCCTGGGCCAGGATTCTTTGGGAGCCACTAAGTACCCCTCTAGAAGTTTGGGCACTAGATGGAAGACTGTTGACCCGAGTCACGTACCGTACACTTCTGCTGTCTTTGCTTATCTCTGGAAACTGTTGGGAACAGGTCCAATTTCACCTGATAGCCTCTCTGCAGACTCTGGTTCTTGGTTGAGCTGCCACAATCCCCAAATTGATTGGTCCACGGGCAGGATAGCCACTTGGAGTCCATTCTGCCACTCCACTTGTCTCCAGTCGGCCCTTTCCCCGGTAAAGGCTACTGCTAGTTTGTCGGCTGCCGAAACCCCAGACTTGTCCAGGGTCCCAGTGGAGTATCATGACCTGGCACAAGTATTTAGCAAGCAATGGGCTCTTTCCCTGCCTCCATGCTGGCCATAAGATTGTGCGATCGACATTCTCCCTGGAGCTCTGCTACCTACCAGTCGGTTATATAACTTGTCCTGACCAGAGAGGGAAGTAACAGAGGGGTATATCAACAAATCTCTCACGACAGGCATTATTCGTCCCTCATCTTCCCCGGTAGGTGCAGGGTTTTTCTTTGTGGGGAAGGAGGACGGTTCACTGTGTCCGTGCGTCGACCACCGCCCATCAAGAACAAATACCCACTGCCTCTCATCAATTCTGCTTTTGAATTACTTCAAGGGGCGGGTACTGTCATGGTTCTGAGTGCTGGTTCTCGATTCTGCCCCTTATCCCCATTGATGGTGCCTTGTTGTGCATGGTTTCCATGCACTACTATTTGCCTAATGACACACCTGAGTTCCATCAGGAGACCAGTATAAGAACCCTGGTTTCACAAACACTGGTTGTCAGATTATTGGTCTATTTCTGGGTATACTTTGTCTCCTGGCTGCTTTGAGCTGTTAACTCTAGAGCAGTCCTGGTTTCGTGGTTTCTCCTAGAAAACCCTGTTTCTGTGTTGGGATTCCATCTCAGAGTCCCGAGGCAAGGCTCCTTCTGTTTGCCGTTCTGTGTTTGGTACCGAGGAAGCATCCCGACTCCAGTCTCATTCCGGTGTTCTGCATTTGTGTTCTCTGCGATCTCGCTGCTCTTTTGACATTAAGTTGCTGGGAAGGGAGAGGGGTGGAGAGAGCAAAGAGAATGTCTGTGGAGAGTGAGGAGCAGGTGAATCTGAATTACACAGATGTGTTGGTGCAGGTGAGACAGGGCGGCGAGGCTTCATCACGGCAGATTCTATTTGGAGGATGTGTATTATCAAGTAAATTCATTGAGAGATGGAGAGAACAAAGGGGAGGATGAAAGATCCATGTGGATGAACCAAACAACAGTTGTCACCCTTTCCAGGCCCTTTACAGTTTATACTGATGCTTTGGAGGTCAAACAGCACGTTGTCTGTTATTGTAAAGGCTTTAGAGAATAAAAGCAAGGACATCTCACTGATATAATACAGTGATTCAGTGAGACCTCATTTGGAGTTCATGGGGGTTGTTTTGGTCTCCTTATCTAAGAAAGGAAATACTTGCCTTGGAATCAGTGCTGCACGGGTTCATTGGATGGAGTTTTGGAATGAAGGAAGTGTCCATTGAAGAGAAATTGAGGAAAATTGGACTAAACTCATGGAATTTAAAAAAAAAACTGCAAGTGATCTCATTGAGAGTTCCAGGATTCTGAGAGGGGCTGAGGGGTGGATAGTGAGAAGCTGTTTCCTCAGTCTGGAACCAGGGTAGTGTCCACATTCAGAAGAGGAGAAATTTCTTTGTGCAGAGGGTTGAGAATCTTTTGAATGTTCTACCTCAGGATTGTGGATGCTGAGAATGTACTGACTGTCATTATTATATTATGGGGAATCTCAGTAAATGAAGTTGTCTGACTGTTACAAAAACACAACTGTTCAGTGTGACTCCTCTTGATATTGGGAAAAATAATCATCTGTCCCCCCTTTCACACCTCCCCAGACATACCTTTGGTTAGACACCAACTTTGATTACCCTGTTTCAGCTGCTTTTACCACCATGGGTCTCTCTCTCCTGCCTCCTCCCCACTTTCTCTCCAGTCAGAATCATCTGTGGTAGAGTGAAGACCGAGTGAATCTGAATGACACAGACAGTGCTGGTGCCGTTGAGAGAGGCCAGTGAGGATTAATTACTACTGACTCTCTGGAGGAGGTGTGGATGGAAGGAGATGATTTGGGACAGGGGAGAGAGAGAGAACAAAACACTGGAACTGTGGGCTACAAATATCTGCATTTGCTGGAAACATGAAGGGAAAGGGATTGCTGGAAATACCCAGCAGGTCAGACAGCCTCTGAGGGGGAGGAACCCAGAGTTCTGGGTATCACATCAATGTTTGTTATGGAAGATCAGGGTCATGGAATTGGTGGGGGTGACATACTGTGTTGGCAGAGAGTTGTCTGAAGGTCAGAAATCAGAGTTAAGAATAAACTCGTCTTCCAGGATGGCAGAACATTATGTGGGGAGCTGCTGGAATTAACACTGGCCTACAGCTCTCCACAGATTACATTGATGCCCTGGATTTAAAGACAGTGTGCAACGTATCCAAGTGTTCTGATGGTGCAGAGCTGGGTCAGAGGGTGAGATGTGAAGAGACACCAAGAGTCTGCAAGTGGTATCGACAGGTTATGTAAGTGGACAAGAAAGTGTCAGATGGTGTTAAAGGTGAAGTATTTTAAATATGCGTCTAATTTAAACTGATCCTGAGGAATCTTATTGTTTTCATATAATTTTGGCATTGAAGTAGTATTTAATGATTACTGAAAACATAGCACGTGTAAACTTTACATTAAGATATTGTAAACTCAAGTAGCAAAATGTGATGGTGAAAAATATCACTAATGGTGAAGAATGTGCTGAAACAGAATTGTGTTTAACACTGACAAGGTGTGAAAGCCAGAGCAGTGATTTAGACAGTGGTGTTGCGTTGGAAGTTGACAGACAGCCGGGGTCTGAACAACTACATTAAATGTACCAGGGACATACTAATGAGATAAGGCACTTGAAACAAGTAAATTAGGGTCAAGAGACCGACTGAGTGATGTAGAGAGAAAAGGGGAGGATGAAGCATGCAAAGAGTGGATGAACCTGGCAACATTTGTCACCAAAGTGTGGTCAGTTACTATAATGGTCCCGGTCAAGCAGTGGTTCAGTGTGGGGAACTGGCACAGGACATGAATTCAGGCCAGCATAGATCAGCAAACAGCATACTGGATGGTGGGACAGGCTTGAAGGGCTGAATGGCCCACTCCTGATCCTATTTTCTTGTGTTCTGTGATGGGATATTCAAGGAAACCAAGGAATTGTTCAATGTGCAGAGGAACACAGAAGGCAGGTCAGAAATGGAACATAAAATCTATGTTTGAAAAAAAAACAGGCAAGTTTGGTCCAGGAGTTGGTAGTTAGCAGGAAGGTTCAAGGGAGAAATGTGTATGGAGGGAGGGAGATGGACAAAAAGAAGAGAAACTGCTGTCAACAGGGCACAATGGGAGAAAAGAGTACCACAGTCACACGGGGTGAGTTTACAAGGTTTTGAGGAACAGACAGTGACCATCAATCTTGCCATGTATTGCTTCTTTGTACTGACCTACTTAATAAATCTTTTGTACCCATACCCAACAGACCTGTACCCATAGTGGTAGTATTGTTATGGACAATTCTCTTGAATTAGTTTACATTGAATGCAAAATGGTAAATGCTACACTTGGAATATACGATGGGAAGATGGGAGATTGTGCTGTTTGATGAGAGAAATAGCAAAACAGAACATTTTATGTGGTGAGACACCAGTAAATGTTGGTGTTCTGGGGGCTCCAGGTGAGCTGGTTCACCTGATGCAAAAAGTTAATCTGCAGGTAGAACAAACAATTATGAACTCAAACAGCACGTGGAGAACAAAAGCAAGGAAGTCTCGTTGATATTCCAATGTTTCAGTGAGACCTCATTTGGAGTTCAGGGGGTTGTTCTGGTCTCCATACCTAAGACAAGAATAACTTACTTTGAAGTCAGTGCAGCATCGATTCACTGGATGGATTTTTGGAATGAAGTAAGTGTCCATTGAAGAGAGATTAAGGAAAAATGGACTCAACTCACTTGAATTTAGTGAAAAAACTGCAGGTGATTTCATTGAGAGTTCCAGGATTCTGAGAGGGACTGAAGGGTGGATAATGAGGCTGTTTCCTCAGTCTGGAGAGTCTAGAGCTAGGGTGATATCAACATTTTAGGATTTAGTGGAGAAATTTCCTCATGCAGAGGACTGGGAAACTTTTGAATGTTCTGCCTCAGAGGTCTGTGGATGCTCAGAACATACAGGCTGTCATTACTATATTGTGGAGACATCTCAGTAAATGGAACTGTCAGTCTGCAGTAAAACCCTACTCAGTGAAGCCCCTTTGGATGGGAACCTGCTGGCCATCCCCACTCTAGCCTCTAAGTGACTCCAAACCCTCACCAATTACTTGTCCCTTCATCAAGTGCCCTCACAGGTTACCAAGAAAGATAGTGATATTTCAAAACGTTGCACCAACACCATCTCCCAGCAACAAGGTTTTGGCAGAAAATTCCAGTTTTATTTGCAATCACACATCACAAAATGGAAATTAATACATCTCAGGCATTACAGAGAAAAACCAACACACCTGCCCTCAAATGAAAGTGAGTTACACAGCAAAGTATCATGCAAATCCCCCATTCATCAACAATCTGAGATCAGCCTTGGTATTGTGAAACTGGCTGACCTTCTGTCTGATCAACCCTTTTTGACCTTTTCCTAGAATTTCTTCAATGGGACAGTGTTGTTAAGATTGCTAAACAAATACAAATTGGAAAAATTTACATTAAGATATTTGCATTCATCTTCATCTCCATGGTACTGTCTAAGTTCACCTGAAAGGTTGTGCTGGAATAGGGTCGATGCACTGGGACTGACACCATTTTGTTCAATGTCTCACTGCATCCAGATTCAATTCTGAACAAGGCCCAAAACAGCTGATTGTTTGGGGGCCTGAAGTGCAATCTGTCCGGGTGGTTGTGGCTTCCTTGTTCCTCAGTTCTCCCCATTTGGAGTCACAGACTCACAGAATGGTTACAGCAGCAAAGGAGACCACTCAGCCTGTCAAGTCTGTACCGACTGGATACAAGAGAGATCCAGCTACTTCCACTCCCCCACACACTGCCCACAGCCCTGCACCTTCCTCCTTCCTCCTCCCTCCCAACAGTCCTAACCCAGTCACATCTCTTCCCTCAGCAAATGTCTCCAGATCTCTCCTCTGGTTTACCTTATCAGAGGTATTTTCATTGTTCTACCCATACTGAAAACTAACTTCCCAGATTGCACAGTAGCTACTTTAGTAATGTTTCAGTGGAGAAAAGAGAGAAAATAAGGCACCATAAACCAGTTTGGCTGACAGGAACTGTCTGAAAAACACTGCGATCCACCAAGGAAAACCTGGCACCAGATGCTTGGAAAATCAGGGCCTGATTAGGCAAAACCAACATGGATTTATGAAGGGAAAACCATGTCCAATAGAATTTTTCATGAAGCATGACAAAGTGTAATGGACACAGTGTTCAGCATGTCTGCATTTACATCACTTCAGTTGATATTGAAACCTTCTCAAAACAGCCAGCAGATCAGACAGCATCAGGACAGAGAGATACGCTGAGTTCAGATTTCAGGTCAACAAATTCGATCAGAATTAGGAAAAGTTAGAAATCAAACAGGTTTTAAGCTGCAGAGGAGAGGGGTGGGAGTTCTGGAAGATATCCCGTCTCCCTGATAACTACATCTGCACGAGGTGCATCCAGCTGCAGCTCCAGTTCCCTAACACAGTCTGTAAGGCTTCTACAGGATACTGAGCAGTACATAGAGAAGAGCTACAGGGAGGCAGTCACTCCGATGCTGCAGGAGGCAGGTAGCTGGGTGACTGTCAGGAGAAGGACTGAGAATAGGCAGGTAGTGCAGAGTATCCTTGTGGCCGTTCCCCTCAATAACAGGTATATCACTTTGGATAGTGTTGGGGGGATGACCTACAAGGGCAAAGCCACAGTGACCACGTCTCTGGCACTGAGCCAGGTCGAGTGGTGCAGAAGGGAAAGGGAGAAGCAGGGACGGCGGTAGTGAGAGGCGATTCCATAGTCAGAGGGGCAGACAGGAGATTCTGTGGACGTGAAAGAGAATCCCGGATGGTATGTTGCCTCCCTGGTGCCAGGGTCAGGGACATCTCAGATTGGGTCCACAACATTCAGAAGGGGGATGGTGAACAGCCAGAGGTCATGGTACATTTTGGTACCAATTACATAGGTAGGAAAAGAGATGAGGTCCTGAAGAGGGAATATAGGGAATAAGGTAGGAAGCTGAAAAGCAGGACCTCAAGGGTAGTGATCTCTGGATTGTTGCCTGTGCCATGTGCCAGTGAGGATAAGAATAGGATGATTTGGCAGATGAACACGTGGCTGAGAAATTGGTGCAGGGGGCAGGGTTTCACATTTGTTGATCATTGGGATCTCTTCTGGGGAAGGTACAACCTGTACTAAAGGGTTTGGGTTACACCTGAACTGGAGGGGGACCAATATACTTGTGGACAGGTTTGTTAGAACTGTTGGGGAGGGTTTAAATTAGTTTGGCAGGGGGATGGGAGCCAGAGTCATAGGTCAGAGGTTGGTACATTTAGTGTACAAGTAAATGCAGAGTGTAGAAAGACTGTGAGGAAGGATAGGCAGTTGACAGGGCAAAATTGCAGTTAGTTGGATGGGCTAAAGTGTGTCTACTTTAATTCAAGAAGTATCAGGAACAAGGTTGAACTTAGAGCATGGGTAAGGATGTGGCTCAATGATGTGGTGGCCATTACAAAGACTTGGCTGTCGCAAGGGTAGGAATGACTGCTGGATATTCCGAGGTTTAGATGTTTCCAAAGGGACGGGGCAGAGGTAAAAGAGGTGGGGGAGTGGCTTTGCTGATTAGGGACAGTATCACAGCTGTAGAAAGGGAGGATGTCCTGGAGGAATCGTCCACTGAATCAGAGAAGGTGGAAGTCAGAAATAGGAAGGGAGTGATCACTCTATTGGGAGTATTCTACAGACCCCCCAATAGCCGCAGAGACGCTGAGGAGCAGATTGGGAGGCAGATTTTGGAGAGATGCAAAAGTAACAGCGTTGTTGTCATAACTGATGTCAACTTCCCTAATATTGCTTGTCACCTCCTTACTGTAAAGGCGATAGATGAGACAGAGTTTGTTCGGTGTGTACAGAAAGGATTCCTGACATGGTATGTGGACAGGCTTTCTAGAGGAGAGGATATACTGGACTTTGTACGAGGCAATGAGCCTGATAAGGTTTCAGATCTGTCAGTGGGAGAGCATTTTGGAGATAGTGACCATAACTGCTTGGAGAGGGATAGGAGCAGACGATATGGGAAAGTATTTAACTGGGGGAGGGGGGATTATGACGCTATTAGGCAGGATCTTGGGAGCATAAATTGGGAACAGATGTTCTTGGGGAAGTGCACAGTGGAAATGTGGAGGTTGTTTAAGGAATATTTGCATGGGACTCTGGATAGCATTGTCCCATTGAGGCAAGGTAAGGATCGTAGATTGAAGGAACCTTGGTTGACACTAGATGTAGAAGGTCTTGTCAAGAGGAAGAAAATTGCTTAACTGGGGTTTAGAAAGCATGGATCAGACAGGACTCTGAAGAGTTACAAGGTAGCCAGGAGGAAGCTTAAGATTGGACTTAGGAGAGCTAGAAGTGGGCATGAGAAATCCTTGGCGAGTAGAAACAAGGAAAACCCAAAGGTGTTCCACACGTATGTGAAGAATAGGAGGATGACTAGTGTGAGGGTAGGGCCGATCAGGGATAAAAGAGGAAACAAGTTCCATGACATTTGTGAGGATGGCGTACGACAGGCTGATGTGCCAGGGCATGTTGATGTGAAGAAAGAGAATGTGCTAGAACATTTGAAAAACATTAGGATTGATAAGTCACCGGGGCTGGATGGGATATATCCAAGGTTATTACAGGAAGCAAGGGAAGAGATTTCTGCACCTTTGGCAATGATCTTTGCGTCCTCACTGGCCACAGGAGTAGTGCCAGATGATTGGAGGGTGGCAAATGTTGTTCCTTTGTTTAAGAAAAGGAGTAGGGATAACCCTGAGAATTACAGACCAGTGAGCCTTACTTCAGTGCTGGGCAAATTACTGGAGAAGATTCTTAGAGACAGGATTTATGCGCATTTAGAGAAGCATAGGCTGATTAGGGACAGTCAGCATGGTTTTGTGAGGGGCAGGTGGTGCCTCACGAGCCTGACTGGATTCTTTGAGGATGTGACAAAGCACATTGATGAAGTTAGAGCAGTGGATGTGGTGTACATGGATTTTAGAAGGCATTTGATAAAGTTCCTCATGGAAAAGTCAAGGCACATGGGATCCAGGGAAACTTGGCTCTGTGGATTCAGGATTGGCTCGCCCATAGAAGACAGAGGTTGATGGTAGATGGAGCCTATTCTGTCTGGAGGTTGGTGACCAGTGGTTTTCAACAGGGATCTGTTCTGGCACCCCTGCTCTTTGTGATTTTCATAAATGACTTGGATGAGGATGTGGAAGTTTGCTGATGATATAAAGTTTGGTGGTGCAGTGGATAGTGTAGATTACAACAGGATATCGATAAAATATTATCAATATAATATCAGTGCAGTGGTTTGCATAGTGCTTTTCAGCGCCAGCAACCCAGGTTCAATTCCGACCACTGTCTGTAAGGAGTTTCTACGTTCTCCCCGTGTCTGGGTAGGTTTCCTCCGGGTGCTCCGGTTTCCTCCCACATTCCAAAGACGTACGAGTTAGGAAGTTGTGTGCATGCTATGTTGGCGCCGGAAGAGTGGCGACACTTGCGGCTGCTCCCAGAAAACTCGATGCAAAAGATGCATTTCACTGTGTGTTTCGATGTACATGTGACTAATAAAGATATCTTATCTTAGAATGCAGAGCTGGGCTGAGAAGTGGCAGATGGATTTCAATCCAAATAAGTGTGAAATGATGCGTGTCGGGAGATTGAATTCGAAGGCAGAATACAAGGTTACTGGATGGACTCTTAGCAGTGTGGAGGAACAGACAGATCCTGGGGTCCACGTCCACAGGTCCCTCAACATTGCCATGCAGGTCAATAGCCATGAGATGATGTTGCAGCTCTATAGTACTCTGGTTAGACCATACTTCGAGTATTGTGTTCAGTTCTGGTCACTTCATTATAGGAAGGATGTGGTAGCTTCAGAGAGGGTGCAAAGGAGACTTACCAGGATGTTGGCTGGATTGGAGAGCATAACTTATGAAGACATGTTGGGTGAGTTAGGGCTTTTCTCTTTGGAGAGAAGGAGGATGAGAGGTGATTTGATAGAGGTGAACAAGATGACAAGAGGCATAGATCGAGTGGACAGTCAGAGACTTTTTCCCAGGGCGAAAATGGCTGACACAAGGAGACATAATTTTAAGGTGATTGGAGGAAGGTATAAGGGGGATGTCAGGGGTAAGTTTTTTACACAGAGTGCTGGGTGCATGGAACGCACTGCCTGCAGAGGTTGTGAGTGCAGATACATTAGCGACATTTAAGAGACTCTTAGATAGACCTGTGAATGATAGAGAAATGGGGGGTGATGTGGGAGGGAAGGGTTAGATAGATGTTAGAGCAGGATAAAATGTTGGCACAACATTTTGGGCTGAAGGGCCTGTACTGTGCTGTAGTCTTCTATATTCTATGTTCTATGTTCTATATTCTAGAGCAAAGAGAATGTCTGTGGAGAATGAGGAGCAGGTGAATCTGGATTACACAGGTGGTGTCGGTGTAGATGAGAGATGGCGGTGAGGCTTAGTTACAGCATATTGGTATTGGTTTATTATTGTCGCTTGTACCGAGGTACAGTGAAAAAATTGTCTTGCATGCTGATCGAACAGGCCAATTCATTACACAGTGCAGTTACATGGAGTTAGTACAGAGTGCATTGATGTAGTACAGGTAAAAACAATAACAGTACAGAGAAAAGTGTCACGGTTACAGAGAAAGTGCAGTGCAATAAGGTGCAAGGTCACAACAAGGTGGATCGTGAGGTTAGAGTCCATCTCATCATATAAGGGAACCATTCAATGGTCTTTTCACAGTGTGGTAGAGGCTGTGCTTAAGCCTGGGGGTATGTGCCCTCAGGCTCCTTTATCTTCTACCTGATGAAAGAGGAGAGAAGAGAGAATGACCCAGGTGGATGGGGTCTTTGATTATGCTGGCTGCTTCGCCAAGGCAGCGAGAGGTAAAGACAAAGTCCAAGGAGGTGAGGCTGGTTTCCATGATACGCTGAGCTGCGTTCATAACTCTCTGCAGTTTCTTGCAGTCCTGGGCAAAGCATTTCCCTTACCAAGCCATGATGCATCCAGATAGGATGCTTTCTATGGTGCATCGATAAAAGTTGGTGAGTGTCAAAGGGGATATACTGAATTTCTTTAGCCTCCTGAGAATGTAGAGGCGCTGGTGAGCTTTCTTGGCCGTGGCACATACGTGGCTTGACCAGCACAGGCTAATGGTCATGTTCATTCCCAGGAACTTGAAGCTCTCAACCCTCTCGATCTCAGCACCATTGATGTAGACAGGTGCATGTACATGCCCCCTTTCCTGAAGCCAATGACCAGCTCTTTTGTTTTGTTGACATTGAGGGTAGGGTTCTGGTCATGACACCATGCCACTAAGCTCTCTGTCTCCTTCCTGTACTCTTGACTCATTGCTGTCTGAGATATGGCCTACAATGGTGGTATCATCTGCAAACTTGTAGATGGAGTTAGAGCATAATCTGGCCACACAGCCATGAGTGTATAGGGAGTAGAGTAGAGGGCTGAGGACGCAGCCTTGTGGGGCACCAGCGTTGAGAATAATCGTGCTGGAGGTATTGCTTCCTATCCTCACTGATTGCAGTCCGTTGGTTAGAAAGTCAAGGATCCAGTTACAGAGGGAGGTATTGAGTCCTAGGTCTCGGAGTTTGGTGATGAGTTTGCTTGGGATTATAGTACTTAAGGCAGAGCTGTAGTCAATAAAAAATAGTCTAACCTAGGTGTCTTTACTGTTCAGATGCTGCAGAGCTGAGTGTAGGGACAGGGAGATGACGTCTGCTGTAGACCTGTTTCGGCGATAGACAAATTGCAGTGGGTCGAGATTATCTGGGAGGCTGGAGTTGATGCGTGCCATGACCAGCCTCTCAAAGCACTTCATGATGGTGGATATCAGAGGCACTGGTTGGTAGTCATTGAGGCATGTTACCTTGCTTTTCTTCAGTACTGGGATGATAGTGATCTTCTTAAAACAGGTGGTTACCTGAGATTGAAGCAGTGAGAGGTTAAATATGTCTGCAAATACTTCGGCCAGCTGATCAGCACAAGATCTGAGCACACAGCCAGGGATACTATCTAAATCAGATACTTTCCTGGTGTTCACTCTCTGGAAGACTGATCATATGTCCTCAACGGTGACCACAGGTTCAGTTGCATTAGAGGCTATCAGAGTGGGTGGTGACAATCCACTTCCCTTCTGTTGAAAATGCACATAGAATGCGTTAAGCTCTTCAGGAAGGGATGTGCTGTTGTTAACTATGCAGCCTGTCTTCGTCTTGCAGCCTGTTGTGGCATGAAAGCCCTGCCATAACTGATGGCTTGTCAAAATAGAGTCGGTGTTCCTGATAGCTTTCCAAAGGTACAGATCAAGATCAGCAGATTTGTGTGCAGCATTCCTTGACTTCAGTATGGAGTGGATCTCCCGGTTCATCCATGGTTTCCTGTTCAATCAGGAGAGGTGTTGCCACAGATAAAGGAAGGTCAAGACAGTGATTGAGTTTGACAGAAAGAAAGAAGTGAAACTGCCGTCAACAGGACACATTGGGAGGAAAAGAGACCAGTACCACAGTCACCCACGAGGCAAGTCTCTGAGGTTTTGAGGAAAAGACTGCAACAATCTATTTTGCTATATATTGCATCTTTGTATTGGATGCAACTTACTTCATAAATCTTTCATATTTACACTCAGTAGACCTGTACCCACAACAGTTGTTCTGGCCATAGACAAGTATCATGAATTACACAGCGGTTAGCATGACACTATTACAACGTCAGCGACCCACATTCAATTCAGGCTATTGTCTATAAGGAGTTTGTACGTTCTCCCCGTGACTGCGTGGGTTTCCTCCGGTGCTGCGGTTTCCTCCCACATTCCAAAGATGTACGGGTTAGGAGCTGTGGGCATGTTATGTTGGCGCCGGAAGAATGGCGACACTTGCAGGCTGCCCCCAGCACATTCTGAGTAACGCAATAAGATACCTTTCACTGAGTGTTTCAATCTACATGTGACTAATAAATAAATATCTTATACATTGTAAGCTAATCTGAAGTGGTAATAAGCAATTATGAACTCAAACAGCACATTGTCTGTTACTGTAAGGGTTTGGAGAACAAAAGCAAGGAAGTCTCTTTGATATTCCAGTGTTTCAGTGAGAACTCATTTGGAGTTCAGAAGGTTGTTCTGTTCTCTGGAACTACGACAGGAAATACGTGCCTTGGAGTCAGGGCAGCATCGATTCACCGGATGGAGTTTTGGAATAAAGGAAGTGTGGAAGTGTCCATTGAAGAGAGATTGAGGAAAATTAGACTAAACTGACTGAAATTTAGAGAAAACTACAGGTGATCTCATTGAGAATTCCAGGATTCTGAGAAGGATTGAGGGGTGGATAATGAGAGGCTGCTTCCTCCGTCTGGAGAGTCTAGAACTAGGGTGGTGTCAACATTTTAGGATTTAGAAGAGGAGAAATTTCCTTGTGCAAAGGATTGGGAAACTTTTGAATGTTCTGCCTCAGAGGACTGTGGATGCTCAGAACATACAGACTGTCATTACTATATTGTGGAGACATCTCAGTAAATGGAACTGTCAGTCTGCAGTGAATCCCTAGTCGCCAGTGAAGTCTCTTTGGATGGGAACCTGCTGGCCATCCCCACTCTGGCCTCTATGTGACTCCAAACCCTCAACAATTACTTGTCCCTTCATCAAGTGCCCTCACAGATTACCAGGAAAGACACAGTCAAATCTCCAAACATTACACCAACACCATCTCCCAGCAACAAGATTTTGGCAGAAAATTCCAATTTTATTTGCAAATCACACATCACAAAATGGAAATTAATACATCTCAGTCATTACGGAGAAAAACCGACACACCTGTCCTCAGATGGAAACGAGTTACACGGAGAAGTATTATGCAAATCCCCCATTCATCAACAATCTGAGATCAGCCTTAATATTATTAAACTGGCTGACCTTCCATCTGATCAACCCTTTTTGATGTTTTCATATAATTTCTTCAATGGGACAGTGTTGTTAAGATTGCTAAACAAATACAAATTGGAAAAATTTACATTAAAATATTTGCATTCGTCTTCATCTCCATGGTACTGTCTGAGTTCACCTGAAAGGTTGTGCTGGAATAGGGTCGATGCACTGGGACTGACACCATTTTGTTCAATGTCTCACTGCATCCAGATTCAATTCTGAACAAGGCCCAAAACCGCTGATTGTTTGGGGGCCTGAAGTGCAATCTGTCCTGGTGGTTGTGGCTTCCTTGTTCCTCAGTTCTCCGTATTTGGGGGCACAGATGCACAGAATAGCTACAGCAGCAAAGGAGACCATTCAGCCTGTCAAGTCTGTACTGACTCAATTCAAGAGTGATCCAGCTACTTCCATTCCCCCACACACAGCCCACAGCCCTGCACCTTCCTTCTCCCTCCCAACAGTCCTAACCCAGTCACATCTCTTTCCTCAGCAAATGTCTCCAGATCTCTCCTCTGGTTTACCTTATCAGAGGTATTTTCATTGTTCTACCCATACTGAAAACTAACTTCCCAGACTGCACAGTAGCAACTTTAGTAATGTTTCAGTGGAGAAAAGAGAGAAAATAAGGCACCATAAACCAGTTTGGCTGACAGGAACTGTCTGAAAAACACTGCGATCCACCAAGGAAAACCTGGCACCAGATGCTTGGAAAATCAGGGCCTGATTAGGCAAAACCAACATGGATTTATGAAGGGAAAACCATGTCCAATAGAATTTTTCATGAAGCATGACAAAGTGTAATGGACACAGTGTTCAGCATGTCTGCATTTACATCACTTCAGTTGATATTGAAACCTTCTCAAAACAGCCAGCAGATCAGACAGCATCAGGACAGAGAGATACGCTGAGTTCAGATTTCAGGTCAACAAATTCGATCAGAATTAGGAAAAGTTAGAAATCAAACAGGTTTTAAGCAGCAGAGGAGACGAGTGCCGAGAGCAAAGAGAATGTCTGTGGAGAGTGAGGAGCAGGTGAATCTGGATTCCACAGATGGCGTCAGTGTAGATGAGAGAGGGCGGCGAGGCTTAATTATGGCATATTCAATCAGGAGGAGGTGTTGCCACAGGTAGAGGAAGGTCAAGACAGTGATTGAGTTTGACAGAAAGAAAGAAGAGAAACTGCCATCAACAGGACACATTGGGAGGAAAAGAGACCAGTACCACAGTCACTCACGAGGCAAGTCTCTGAGGTTTTGAGGAAAAGACTGCAACAATCTATTTTGCAATATATTGCATCTTTGTATTGGATTCAACTTACTTCATAAATCTTTCATATTTACACTCAATAGACCTGTACCCACAACAGTTGTTCTGGCCATAAACAAGTATCATGAAATACATAGCGGTTAGTTTAATGCTATTACAGTGCCAGTGACCCGGTTCAATTCCGGCCGCTGTCTGCAAGGAGTTTGTACATTCTCCCTGTGTTTGCATGTGTTTCCGCCAGGTGTTCCGGTTTCCTCCCACATTCCAAAGACGTATGGGTTAGGAGCTGTGGGCATGCTATGTTGACGTTGGAAGAGTGGCGACACATGTAGGCTGCCCCCAGCACATTCTGAGTAATGCAACAAGATGCCTTTCACTGTGTGTTTCAATGTACATGTGACTAATAAATAAATATCTTATGCATTGTAAACTAATCTGAAGTTGCAACAAGCATTTATGAACTCAAACAGCACATTGTCTGTTATTGTGAGGGCTTCGGAGAACTAAAGCAAAGAAGTCTCGTTGATATTCCACAGTGTTTCAGTGAGACATTATTTGGAGTTCAGAGGGTTGTTCTGGTCTCCATACCTAAGACAAGAAATACTTGCCTTGGAGTCAGGGCAGCATCGATTCACCGGATGGACTTTTCAAATGAAGGAAGAGTCCATTGAAGAGAGATTGAGGAAAGTTGGACTAAACTCCCTTGAATTTAGTGAAAAAACTGCAGGTGATCTCATTGAGAGTTCCAGGATTCTGAGAGGGACTGAGGGGTGGATAATGAGAGGCTGTTTCCTCAGTCTGGAGAGTCTAGAACTAGGGTGGTGTCAACATTTTTTGGTTTAGAAGAGGAGAAATTCCTTTGTGCAGTGGTTTGGGAAACTTTTAAATGTTCTGCCTCTGAGGGCTGTGGATGCTCAGAACATACAGACTGTCATTATTATATTGTGGGGACATCTCAGTAAATGGAACTGGCAGTCTACAGTAACAGTAAAATCAACATGGATTTATGTCGGGAAAACCATGTCTGATAATCCAATAGAGTTTTTCATGATGTAACCATCAGGCAAAGTGTAATGGACACACAGTGTCCAGCATGTCTGCATTTACATCACTTCTGTTGATAGTGAAATCTTCTCAAAATAGCCAGCAGATCAGACAGCATCAGGACAGAGGTACACTGAGTAAGACTTCAGGTCAACAAATTTGTTCAGAGTTTGGAAAAGTTAGAAATCCAACAGGTTTTAAGTTGCAGAGAAGGTACATAAGGAGCTAGCCAAGAGCATGTCTGTGGAGAGTGAGGAGCAGGTGAATCTGAATTACACAGAAGGTGCTGGTGTAGATGCGAGAGGGCGGTGAGGCTTCATCACAGCAGATTCTGGACACAGTCAACAGGACACCATGGGAGGAGAAGAGACCTGTGCCACAGTCACTCAGGGGTTGAGTATTTGAGTTTTCAGGGAACAAACTATGACCATCATTTTCGTTACATTTTGCTCCTTTGTACTAGATGCTACTTACTCAATAAATATTTGGAGGAACAATGGACGGCAGATGCTGGAGCCTAGATGAAAAATACTACGATGCTGGAGGAACTCAGCAGGCCAGGCAGCATCCGTGGAGAAAAGCAGGCGGTCAACGTTTCGAGTCAAGACCCTTCTTCAGGACTGAAGATAGGAAAAGGGGAAGCCCAATACATAGGAGGGAAAAGCAGATCAGTGATAGGTGGACAAAAGAGGGGAGGTGAGGTGGGCACAAGGTGGTAGGTAGATGCAGATAAGAGATAGTGACTGGCAAGTGCGGGGGAGGAGGGGAGGGCAGATCCAACGGGGGATGGGTCAAAGGTAAGGAGAGAAATGAAAAAAAAGTAGAAAAAAAGAGATAGGTGAGGAGAGGGAAGAAGAGAAGAAGCAGTGTTGGTGGGGGGGGGGGGGTTTACTTAAAGTGGGAGAATTCTATCTTTATGCTGTTTGGCTGCAAGTTTCCAAGATGGAAAATGAGGTGCCGTTCCTCCAGTTTGCGCTTGGAATTCTCCTGGCAGTGGAGGAGGCCAATATTTTGTATCTATACCCAATGGACCTGCACCTATAGTGGATGTTGTGGTCATGGACAAGTCTCATAAACTAGATTACATATAACGCAAATTGGTAAATGTTGCACTTGGAGCATATTGCAGTTAAATGGGATGTCATGCTGTTGCTTGTTTGGTTGGTTATGGTTCTGTGAGGTCGGTTACGGTGCGAATCAACTCCTGCCTCAGAAATCACCCAGTAAACATTCAGTTTGCCTCTCACCACACAAAGTCAACAACAGATGCTCTTTCACTGGTTCTCCACTCTCTGGACCATGTGGACAACAGAAATGCATACATCAGGGTGCTGTTTATCAACTACAGCTCGGTGTTCCATACAATCATCCCGTCCAAACTCACCATCCAGCTCCAAGGCCTGGGCCTCTATTCCTGCTTTTGCAACTGGATCCTGAATCTCCTCATCAGTAAGTAGCATCAATACGGATCAGTAACATCTCCTCCTCACTGACCATCAGCACCAGTGCACTTCAAGGCTGTGTGCTTCGCCCCCTGCTTTACTCTCTTTACACCCATGACTGTGTGGTTAAGCACAGCACCAACAACATCTGCAAATTTGCCCATTATGGCCACAACATTTACTATGTTGTGGCCATGAGAGAGACTCAGCTGTCGCAAGGGCAGGAGCGGCTGCTTGATGTTCCGGGGTTTAGATGTTTCAAAAGGGTTAGGGAGGAAGGTAAAAGTGGTGGGGGGAAGAGAGATGGGGAGTGGCAATGCTTATCAGGGATAGTATCACAGCTGCAGAAAGGGAGGACGTCCTGGAGGGATCGTCCACTGAGTCAGTGTGGGTGGAAGTCAGAAACAGAAAGGAAGCAATCACTCTATTGGGAGTATTCTGTAGGCCCTCCAGTAGCCACCTGGACACTGGAGAGCAGATAAGTAGGCAGATTTTGGAAAGGTGCAAAAATAATGGGGTATTGTCATGGGTGATTTCAACTTCCCTAATATTGCAAAATGTTTAGATGGGGCAGAATTTGTTAGGGGTGTCCAGGAAGGATTCCTGACACAGTTTTTGGACAGGCCAACTGGAGGAGAGGCCATACTGGATCGAGTACTAGGTAATGAACCTGGTCAGGTGACAGACCTCTCAGTGGGTGAGCATTCAGAGACAGTGATCACAACTCCCTGACCTTTAGCATAGCCATGGATAAGAATAGAAGTAGACGATATGGGAAAGTTTTTAATTGGGTGAGGGCTAATTATGCAAGGGCTAATTATGCTGGTATTAGGCAGGAAATTGGGAATGTAAATTGGGAACAGATGCTCTCAGGGAAATGCACAGCAGAAATGTGGAGGCTGTTCTGGGAACATTTGCATGGGGTTCTGGATAGGTTTGTCCCACTGAGACAGGGAAAGGATGGCAGGGTAGAGGAACCATGGTTGACAAGAGAGGTGGAACATTTAGTCAAGAGAAAGAAGGAAGAATGCTTAAGGTTCAGGAAGCAAAAATCTGCCACAGGAGAGGGAGGGGCGGGGTCAGGCAAGGAAGCACCTCAAATATTGTAAATATGGGATTGGGGTATCACCCCAGGGAGCCACACAAGTGGCATCGGTGCTGTGGTTTTTATAAAAAGTAACACAAAGAATTGATCTGTACATGAATGTAAAGGTTTGCACTGTTTCATTGTTGTATTTCATTTCCTTTATTCGGACTAAATTTTATTTTGTTAAAAAAAGGTAGCCAGGAAGGATCTTAAGTAGAGACTTAGGAGAGCTAGAAGGGCACATGAGAAAGCCTTGAGGAGTTGAATTAAGGAAGACCACAAGGTGTTCCGCATGTATGTGAAGAACAGAAGGATGACTAGAGGGAGGGTAGGAACGCTCGGGGATAAAGGAGGAAACATGTGCCTGGAGGTGGAGGAGCAGTGAAGGCCCCTAATGAATATTTTGTTTCAGTGTTCACTTGGGACAGGGACTTTGGTGAATGTGAGGTCTGTATAGAACAAGCTAATGTGTTGGAGCATGTTGTGGTTAAGAAAGAGGTAGTATTGGAGCTTCTGAAAAACATTAGGATAGGTAAGTCCCTGTGGCCAGACGAGATATACCCCAGGTTAATATGGAAAGCAATGGAAAAGATTGCTGGAGCATTGATGATGATATTTGGGCTGGAAGATTGGCGGATGGCAAATGTTGGTCTCCTGTTCAAGAAAGGTAATAGGGATAATCCTGGTAATTATAGACCAGTGAGTCTTATGTCAGTAAGCTATTGAAGCAGATTCTTAGGGGCAGGATTTATGAGTATTTGGTTAATATGGAAAGCAATGGAAAAGATTGCTGGAGCATTGATGATGATAGTTGTGCTGGAAGATTGGCGGATGGCAAATGTTGGTCTCCTGTTCAAGAAAGGTAATAGGGATAATCCTGGTAATTATAGACCAGTGAGTCTTACGTCAGTAAGCTATTGAAGCAGATTCTTAGGGGCAGGATTTGTGAGTATTTGGTGAAGCATAGTCCTATTAGGAACAGTCAGCATGGCTTTGTGAGGGGCAGGTTGTGCCTCACAGCCTCACTAAGTTTTTTGAGGAGGTGAAAAAAACAAATAGATGAAGGTAGAGCGTTGGATGTGTTGTATATGTACATTAGTAAGGTGTTTGTCAAAGTTCCCCATGGTAAGCTCATCCAGAAAGTTATGAGGAGAGACCTGACTGTGTGGATTAGGATCTGGCTTGCCCACAGATGGCAGAGGGTGGTAGTAGATGGAGAGTATTCTGCCTGGAGGTCGGTGACTAGTGGTGCTCTGCAGGGATCTGTTCTGGGACCCCTGCTCTTTGTGATATTTATAAATGACTTAGATGAGGAAGTGGAGGGATGGGTTGGTAAGTTTGCAGATGACACAAAGGTTGGAGGTGTTGTGGATAATGCAGAAGGTTGTCGTAGGTTACAATGCAATTATAGACAGGATGCAGATTTGGGCGGAGAAGTGGCAGATGGAGATCAAGGATCCCCATCATCCTGGTCAGGCTCTCTTCTCGCTGCTACTGTCAGGTAGGAAGTACAGCAGACTGAAGTCCCACACCACTAGGTTCAGGAACACCAGCTTTCCTACAACCATCAGGTTCTTGAACCAACATGGACAACCCTAATCCTAACTCAGCAACAGAGTACTATGGACCACCTCCTGCACTTGCTGGAGAATTGAACTAAATGGATTACAAATCAAAGAGATGGTACAGATACTATGGGGCAAATGACCTCCTTCTCTGCAGTATCATTATATCATTCCATGATTCTATCAGGGGTTGATCTCCAATCTGAAAGTACAATGGGTTCAAGAGACCACCTGCTCTGTCTTTGGAGTGTGATGTGAGTGGGAAACAAGAGAAAATCCAGAGAAAGGAAGGGCCATTTGGCCCACCAATCCCACTCCACTGGAGATCTGATGGATTCCTTCCCATATCATGTTAGTTCAGGAATCTCCCTGAGTTGTGCCTGAAAAAGCATCAAGCAGTCCATTATCTCCCCATCCTTCTATGCTCCTTCTGAGCAGACTTCACTCCTGCTCCTTGTTGGAAAGTCGCCATGAATCTAAATTGAACCAGTTCCTTACAAATGGATGACAAACTTCCCAGAGTCAGTGACGGAGGGAGACTTTCCCAGTTGGAAATTGAGAGAAAACAGACTGGAGCAAGTATATGAGCGAGTGAGGTGGTCTGTGTACATTATGTGTTGTGTTTGAAGTATTCACCTGAATATTACATCCTAATTGTTCTTGTTGATAATATTTATTGAACTCTAATATCATAAACACACAATGGGATCATAACTGTTTTCTGCAGCCTCCATTTCTCAGTGTTCAGTTACAGTGCAATATTCTACAGTCACACTTGGAGCCCACAAGTCATTTCTGTGGTTTCCTGTTCATCGAGTTCTAATCTGTCAGTCAGTGATTGGTGATTGATAATATTTACATAGATTGGTCCAGCCAACTGGGGGATTTCTCCACTCCACATATATAGGGATGCAACAGCATCGGAAACCTCATCGACACACACAGCTGAGAGAGAGAGGTGGGAATGGCAGCAGGATATCCCCACCTCCACTGGGAAACTTGACTCTAACGATGAATTGTTTTCTTGTGTTTCAGGTTTGAGGAAAGAAACATGATGCTGGTGTGGGTTTTGGTGCTGACCGCACTGCTTGTCAGTGATGTGACAGGTAAGGTCCATTGATTCCAGGAGCTTTAGAAATATATTGCTGTGAGGAATGAATGCACAGGCTTTGTGTTGGGACTGTAGGACGTGGGAACTTGTGGACATTGGGACCAGCTGGGATGTGGTAAGAAATGTCTCTTGTTTGGGATACTCACTTCCAAGCTGTCGAATTGGAAGATGGGTCAGAGACTCTCCAACATGTCAGGAGACAGAGATTTCTCCACAGTGATGCTTCATAGAAAACAAAGTTGCAGGAAGAAGGATATGTGACTATCTGTCAGGAACCCAGGGGATGCAGAGAAGGAGGTTCAGCAGTCACTGGCCCAGTGCACTGGGTGCAGTGATCTCCCACCTGTGAGGATGAGGACGAAGGCTTGAGGGAGGATGGCCAGAGTGCTGGCAATGGTACAGAGGGGTGTGAGGCAATGTTGGGGGTGGGGAATGAAGTAGAAACAGAAAGGTTGTAGTGGTGGGTGATTTGATAATGAGACTGACACACAATATCCTCTCGAAATGCATAAAGATGCACATACTGGAAATCTGAAAATAAGTATGTAATTTTGTTTGTTTCAATGAGACAACCTCCTCATTCTGATAAACTAATGAGTATAACTGCAGTCTGCTTAATGTCTCCTCAAATGATGATGCCCCATCCCAGGAATCTATCCGGTGAACCTTCATTTCACTACCTCTGTTGCAGGGATCTCCTCCTTGAGGTAGGGAGCCCAGACCTGTGAACGATATTCCAGGTGGGGTCTCCACTGGGCCCCATGTATTCACAGTAAGATGTCTTTCCTCACCCACACAAACCCACTTACAATAAAGGCGAACATACCGTTTGTCTGCCGCTCCATGTTAACCTGCACATTAACTTTCAGTGACGCAGGTGTTCTGCTAAACAGTCACCTGGTCTGCGTTTGGTCTCACCAATGTAGAGGAGGCCACACTTGGAGCACTGAATGCAGTCAATGATATTAAGGGAGGTGCAGGTGAATCTCTCTCTCACCTGAAAGGACTGTTTGGGTCCCTGGATGGAGGTGATGGAGGTGGTGTAGGGGCAGGTGTTGCACCTACGGTGGGGGCAGTGGATAGTTCCTGGGGTGGGAGTGGGATGGGTCAGGGGTGGTGGGAGGAGTGAGCTAGGGAGTCGCGTAGAGAACGGCCCCTGCTAAAGGCGGAAAGGGGTGGGGAAGATATGGTTGGTGGTGGGTTGCCATTGGAGATGGCAGAAGTGGCAAAGAATGATGTGTTGGATATGTAGGGTAGTGGGACGAAATGTGAGGAGAAGGGGGACTCTATCTCTGTTGGGTCTGGGAGGAGTGGAGGGTAAGAGCGGAGGTGCGGGAAATGGCAGAGATACATTTGCGAGCTCTTGAGGGGAAGCCCTGGTTAGAAAAGAAGTTGGACATCTCGGATGTCCTGGAGTGGAAAGCCTCATCATGGGAGCAGATGTGGCTGAGGAGGAGAAATTGAGAAAAAGGGATTGCATCCTTGCAAGAGACAAGGTGGGAGGAGCTGTAATCGATGTAGCTGTGGGTGTCAGTGGGTTTGTAGAAACCAGTGCTGCATTCGGTGGTCCAAGTGTGGCCTCCTCTACGTTGGTGAGACCAAACACAGACTAGGTGACTGTTTCACAGAACACCTGTGCTCTGTCCTTAACCGAGATCTGCATCACCCCATTGCCAGTCACGTCAACTCCCCCTCCCACTCCATCAGAGATATGTCAGTCCTCGGCCTCCTCCACTGCCAGGAGAATTCCAAACGCAAACTGGAGAAACAGCACCTCATTTTCCATCTTGGAACCTTGCAGCCAAATAGCATGAACATTGAATTCTCCCACTTTAAGTAATCCCCACCCCACTTCCCCACACTCCTCACCCACCCCCCACCCCCAAACATGCTTCTTCTTTTCTTCCCTTTCCGAGCCTATCTCTCTTTTTTTTCTAACATCCTTTTTTTCTCTCTCCTTACCTTTGACCCATCCCCCGGTGATCTGCTCTCCCCTCCTCCCCCGCACCTGCCTATCGTTATCTCTTACCTGCATCTACGTATCACCACCTTGTGGCCACCCATCTCTCCTCTTTTGTCCACCTATCACTGCTCTGCTTTTCCCTCCCTATATATTGGGCTTCCCCTTTTCCTATCTTCAGTTCTGTAGAAGGGTCCTGACCCGAAACATTGACCACCTGCTTTTCTCTACGGATGCTGCCTGGCCTGCTGAGTTCCTCCAGCATCGTCGTGCCTTTCAACCAGTAATGGGTATCTTACACAGTGAGAAACCAGTAAACGCTATTGTGAAGAGGGATCTCGGTGTGGTGGTTCCTGAAGTGCGGAGAAGTTCATGCAAGGAGAGTGAGCAGTGAGGAAGCCAAGTGATGTGTCAACTGTAATTGGAGGAAAGTTGGAGCAGAAAGTCTTGCTGATACTTTACAGGGTTTGAGTGAGACCCCTTTAGAGTGTGTCGTTTTTGTCTCTGTACCTGAGCAAGGACACACTCACCATGGAGACAGCGCACCATCGATCTACTCTCATAGAATCTGAGGAAAGTTATGTGCGAGAGGGAGGCCCTTGGCCCATTGTGTTAGTGCGGGTGGAAACTCAACACAACCCACCTCACAGCCCTGTGTCCATAGCACTGCTGGTCACAGCTCCTCAAATGTACATCTCAGTGTCTGAGTACTGTTAAATGTGATGGGGTTTCTGCCTCTACCGCCCTTTCAAGCAGACAGTTCCAGACACCCACCACCCTCTGGGTGAAAATATTTTCCACATCTGCCCACTAACCCTTTGAACAATGACTTGAATCCACCCCCTTGGCTTTTGATCTCTCTGCAGAGGGAAATATGTCCTTCCTTTTCTCCTCGACTCGGTCCCTGATCATTTCATATGATTCAGTGAAGTCTCCTCCAAACATTCTCTATTCCAAAGAAAAAGTCCCAGTCTATCCAACCTTTCCACCAGGCTCCAATTTCCCAGTTCGTACATCGAAATGAACAACACTGTGTGGGAGAGGGACACAGAAACAGCTGTGATGGGGGAGGGAGCAGGCACGGGAAGAGTGGCTGCAGCTGACCTCACTGACTCAGTGAGTGAGCGAGTGAGTCTGCTCAGCACTCCCAGCGCTGCTCCGCTCGACCCAGTCCCCGACTGTTGCGCCTTGACTTGGGGTGTGGGGAGAGGAGGCACACGGAAATACCCCGTTCCCACCCGGCAGAAGATGCCTGCAGCCCCGCACCAGCCGGTAAATCCATCCCGCCCCCCTCCCAAACACACTTTTGTATATTTGGGCTGTGCAGGAGTCAGGTGTTCATAACCTGGGGAGGACGTGTCATGTAAAATACAGATCGAGCATAACCTTCCTCCTCTTATACTCCATGTCTCAGTGAATAAGGGAAAACATTTTTAACCATGTTATTAAACTTCTGAATTTAATGATCGGTGACATTCACTGCCAAGTCTCTCTGTTCCTCCAACCCCACTTGATATCCTCCCACTTACTGTACTCTCCCTTGCCTTATTGCAACTTTGCCAATGACTTACCTCAAATTTCTCTGGATTAAATTCCATTTTGTCATTTTTCTACCCAACTGACCAGATCATCCATAACTTCCTGCAGTCTGAACCTTTCCTCCCTCTCTGTCAATATCATGGCCAGTTCATGTATCACAAGCAAAAATTTCCATTATGGCCCCAACATTCAGGCTGAAATTATTCACATATATTGAACAAAGCAAGGGACTGAGTGCTGAGCCCTGTGGAACCCACTGGTTACAGCCTGTTCATCACATTCTGTCATTTTCCGCTCTCCCTTGGATCCTATGAACTTTTACTCTTTTGACCGACCTGCCACATGGGACCCAGTCCACAGCCCTGTCCCCAGCAATCCTCATCGTTAACTTTCTAAGTTCACCATCACCTGAGTCCTTCTCTCACCACTAAGTTTACAGCTGAGGTTTTTGGTCCCAGCTCCATTCAAGTGAAACCCATGCTAGTGGAACAGCTCCCTCTTTCAACACAACAGGAACCAGTGCTCTTTGAATAGAAACCCATCTTCCTCACATCAGTCTAAAATTCAGCTACATATTCAACCCTTTGATTCATTTAAGCTGATGGTGTTTTGTGCGTATCTCAGCTGGTAAACCAGTGGTTATTACCGGTGTGGGTCTACTTTTTAAGTTGGACCCAAGCTGCTCATACTCCTTCAGCAGAACCTTCTCTTTAGCCCTTGAATGTCAATGGTTCCCACCAGGACCAGATCAACTGCATCATTTCCCTCCCATCCCAGGTTCCTTTCCAGCCCCCAGGAGATGTCCTTAACCCTGACACAGAGAGGCAACACCGTCACTGGGACTCACGCTCATGGCCGCAGAGGACGCTCGGGAAAAATCAGCCAGGAAGGACCAGGGAGATTTTTCTGAAGCTCAGCAGGCATTAGTGAAGGAAGATACAAGTATAACTGAGCACAGTGCCCCCCAAAGCTGAGGTATCAGATATTATAGTGGAGAGTAGGGAGGGTGAGGTTTCTGTCGTGGTCTTCACAGTAAAAGACAAAAAGTACAGGAAATGGTGAACACCCAAGGGCCTTCTGAGTGCGAGGAAGGAAAGGTCATTAGAAGTTAAAGTATTTTCTGAAATAAAAAGCATCAAATCTCTGGGATCTGATTGGCTTACCCCAGGGAGTGAAAAAGAAGTGAGAGGGAGGGGTCTGGGGAGGGTAAAAGGAGCAGGACAGAGGGACCCAGGGTGGGACGTCCATCAGGCAACACCAGGAGGGCAGGTGAAGATTCTCCTGAGGTTTTCTGGGTGGGGTCCCAGTTCTGCAGACACAGGAGGGCACGGCCGCTGGGACCGGGTGTGAGTGGGTTAAGATCACATGGCAACTGGGGGGTGGGCAACAGTGATTGGTGGACGGGCTCAATCTTCGAGAGAACGAGCAGCTGGCAGCTGGGGATTGGGAGCAGCGGAGTGGAGTGGGTGTGTGGGAATCAAGGGGGAAGGAAGAGGGAATGGCCGAACCGGGAAGGAGGTGAGCAATGGGGACAAAGTGGGTAGGAAGGTAGCTCAGGGAAAGGGGTCAGAGGGAGGGAGACTGAGGGAAGGGATCAGGGTGGGAAGAGGTGGGGGAGGGGACTGAGGGAAAGAGTGTGCAAGGTGTGTCTGTGGTCATGGGGAGTGGGTGGTTGGGTGGTCAAAGTAGGTGTGTGTGTGTGTGTGTGTGTGTGTGTGTGTGTGTGTGAGCACATGGAAAGTCTGTTCAGCAGAACCTGGTCCCCAGTGGACTTGGACCTCGTTGCCACCAGACCAGGACCTCAATCTTTCCAGACAGTGTGGTAGCTGGTGTGCAATGGCCACTCCATGTTGAAAGAAATGACACACTGACACCTTCCACTAATTTAGGAGGCAAATCTTTCTCAATCCTGATGGACAGCTTTAGAAGAGGAAGTGTACAGTCTTCCTTGAACATCAAGGTCCGGTGCTGTGAAACAGCAAAAAGTGAGACTATTTGGGACTGATGCTTTGATTATTGCACTTGGTTTAAATCCTAATTCTCTTTCACTGAAAGGGACAAACAATTCCTTGGAAGTGGAGGAGATTCAGAGAGACCTTGAAAAATGTGGAATATTCAGAGGACCTTGTGATGAAAGCTGGTTTTATTTTCATCCTTTAAATTCCTGTTACCGGTTTTTCAGTGACAAGAAGACATGGCTGGATGCTGAGGTAAGTCCCTGAAACCAGTGAATGCTCTGGGACGCCTGGGGAATATTGGTCTCTGCTGCTTCATTCCCATGAACTCACAGTACAGCCTCTCGTTGAATTGTCTGTGATGAGTCCCTGTGTTCCAGGGTGCACTTCACTGTGGCCTTGAGCTCCGGTTTCTGTCAGTCGGATCAATGGGTGAAATGTTGGGGATTCTAGGGGAAACTCCACATCCAGGAGTTAACACAGTGCTGGTTTTGACACCAAGGACTTTGAAGAACAAGAACTCTGACTATGTGAACAAAGTTGCTGAATTTCCAACATCAGGTCGGATGATTTACTGAGGGGTCTGTAGGAGGATGAAAGATTCTGATTCTCAGCAGCAGATAAATTATTTCTTTTGTTTAAAGAATTTCTGCAATCACCTCCCACACTATGGAGAGCTGGCTTCTGTGGTCTCGAAGGAACACAACACTTTCATTTCTGACGTGGTTGGTGCTATGAACAAAGACAAGCCAACTGCATGGATTGGCCTGAATGACAGATGCAAGGTACAGTTAACGATGACGTGTTACATTACCACCACAGATAGAATTACACGTGATGTCCTTGCAGAGTAACAGGGGTGCGGCAGTGCAGTGGTTATGTTACTGGCTGGTATTCTCATGATCCAGGGTCACGAATTTGAATCCCATCCCAGCATCTGGAGAATTTGGATCAAAGTAAATAAAATGCAATAAAACTGGAGTAAAAAGTTACCATCAGTAACGGTGACGATGTTAACGATGACGTGTTACATTACCACCACAGATAGAATTACACGTGATGTCCTTGCAGAGTAACAGGGGTGCGGCAGTGCAGTGGTTATGTTACTGGCTGGTATTCTCATGATCCAGGGTCACGAATTTGAATCCCATCCCAGCATCTGGAGAATTTGGATCAAAGTAAATAAAATGCAATAAAACTGGAGTAAAAAGTTACCATCAGTAACGGTGACGATGAAGGTCCCAGACTGTTGTAAAAACTCATCCGGTTCACTGTTGTTCTTCAGGGTAAGGAATCTGCCATCCTTCCCCAGTCTGGCCTCGCCGTGATTCCAGAGATCCATCAATGTGTGGACTCTTACCTGCCCTCTGAAATGGTCAGAGGATGATCAGGGAAGGACAATAAATGCAGCTCTGGTCTGTGTCACCACGTCCTGTGAACAAATCAATTCCCACAAGTTTATGTCCCTGTTTATGCTCCAAATGAGCCTCCTCTTCTTTTTTGCCACTTCTTTTTACTTTGTATATTAACGATTTGGATGATGGAGTAAATGGTTTTGTGGCTAAGTTTGCAGATGACACCAAGATAGGTAGAGGAGTAGGGAGTATTGAGGAGACAGGAAGGTTGCAGAGAGACCTAGATAGTTTAGGAGAATAGGCAAGGAAATGGCAGATGAGATTCAATGTTGAGAAATATGCCATTGTGCACTTTGGAAACAGAAATAAACAGGCAGATTATTATCTAGAAGGGGAGAAAATTCAAAGTACAGAAGTACAAAGGGACTTGGGGGTACTTGTGCAGGATACCCTAAAAGTTAACCACTAGGTCGGATCGGCAGCAAGGAAAGCGAATGCTATGTTGGCATTCATTTCGAGAGGTATAGTGTATAAAAGTAGGGAGGTGTTGATGAGGCTCTACGGGGCACTCGTGAGGCCTCATTTGGAATACTGTGTGCAGTTTTGGGCCCCATATCTGGTGAAGGATGTGCTGATGTTGGAGAGGGTTCAGAGGAGATTTACGAGGATGATTCCTGGAATGAAAGGGCTTACGTATGATGAGCGTTTGTCGGCTCTTGGACTGTACTCACTGGAGTACAGAAGGATGAGAGGGGACCTCATAGAGACATTTAAAATGTTGAAAGGACTGGACAGAGTAAATGTGGCTAGGCTGTTTCCCTTGGTGGGTGAGTCCAGGACCAGAGGGCACAATCTTAGAATTAGAGGGTACAGGTTAAAAACAGAGATGAGGGGAAATTTCTTTAGCCAGAGGGTAGTGAATTTATGGAATTCTTTGCCACGTACAGCAGTGGAGGCCCGAACATTGGGGGCGTTTAAGGAGGAGATAGATAGGTGTCTAAGTAGTCAAGGTATCAAGGGATATGGGGATAAGGCCGGAAATTGGGGCTAGAAAGGAATAGTGTTTTTTTTAGCTCATGGAGCAGACTTTTTTCCCCCATTTTTTTTTCTTTTTTCTTTTTCCCTTTCTTTTCTTTGGAGCAGACTTGATGGGCTGAATGGCCTACTTCTGCTCCCTTGTCTTGTGATCTTGTGATCTCCTCTCACCCTCCTTCATCTAACATGATCAGTGTGACTTTCCTTTCTCCCTCTGAACTTCTCTGTCTTTTCTCTACGTCGACCCGATTGAATCTTCATAGTTTGAAGGAGGATCACAAGATCACAAGATCACAAGACAAGGGAGCAGAAGCAGGCCATTCGGCCCATCGAGTCTGCTCCAAGGAAAAGGGAAAAAGAAATGGGGTGGGGGAAAAAAAAACGATGTCATATTTATTAACCTGTAGTTGTGCCACTAGGTCATCTACTTTATTCCTGATGCTACGTGCATTTAAATATAGTACGTTTAGACTGGTATCTGCTATTGATTTTATTGTACTTCTATTGTTCAGCAGATTATCCTGACTTTCTACCTGTCCATCCTTCTTACTATCTTCGCTACCTACTATCTTAGACATGTTCGTGTAGACCTCATCCCCTATCCTAACATTCAGTATCCTAACATCCTCATCCCCGATCCTAACATTCTGTATCCTAACATCCTGATTTGTTGTACTTCTATTATTCAGTAAATTATCCTGACTTATCACCTGCCTGTCATTCTTGCCATCCTCAATGGATTCGTTTCTATACACTTCCTCCCTCACCTTAGCATCTTGTAACCTAGCATCCTGGTTACCATCCCCCTGCCAGATCAGTTTAAACCCTCCCCTACAACTAAATTAAACATTCCCACCAGGATATTGGATCCCAGTGACCCCCTCGGACACCCCACACACAATCATCTGGCTTTAACATCCAAGTGTTCATTGCAGTTGTGGCTCCACAGTTACAGCAGGTGATCATTCAGAGAGAGAGGGAGGTCACCCTCAGATGCTGAGCTGAGTTTTGTTCAACATTTGTTGATAAGTGTGACCTCTCATTTCTGGGACCTTTCCTGCAAATATGTTCTCACCTTCAGTGGTGTTTCTGTACCCTTTCCGTACAGTGGAGACCAGAACTGTGCACAGAATCCGAGTGCGTCTCATCGAGCTTCTGTCTAAGCATTACACAACTTCTTTGTTTTTGAATTTTCTGCCTCGAGAGATGATCTCCAGTGATTTGTACACAGTAACTCACTTTGCAGTCAAGATTGGTTCCCAGGAATCAGAATGTGAATTAAATCATTGCTTTCAAGAATTTGTTCAAGTTGTGATAAAATGTCTCTGGATGTTGGAAACAGCAGCTGGATGTAGGATTGAAACTTTACGTATGAAGTATCTGTGTGACTGTCAGAATTCACCACCTGCTGATTGCTTCAAGAAATTTTCTGTCACTATTACATGTGATTTCTTGTAACATTCTGTATCTACTCACAAACCCCATCTCCGCTCTCTCTGAAGTGAGAAGTGACATTATTAAATGCAAATAATCTGTTCAGAGTACTGAAACATTCTGTGAAATTTACTCCCCTGTGGAAAGGAGAGACGAAACCTTCAGACCCATTCAAAGCCCCTCTAGTCCTGGGGCTGGGAAGTGAATATTCCAGATGTGCTCCTGATCTGGGCTGGTCCCCGTAGGTGGGACGGTGGGGTGGGGGGTGTGGGTGATGTTCTCAGTGTTCCACTCCTCCACACACACATCTGGATCCATGCTACAACTTACTGCCTCCATTTCCTGTTTGGTTTGGGATTCTGTGTCCATTGCTCTGCAGGTGTTTGAAGTTCCTTTCTGAATTGTTTCACCGTCTGTCTTTGAGAGATCAGACTCTGTATTTGTGTTCAGTGACTACCTTCTCCCTCACTGTCTGAGTTACCATTATTCCTATTCCCTGACCTTCACTCTCAGATCCGGTTTCTTTTGTTCCAAGGATTCTGTTACTTCCATGAGATTTCCCCTGCCCTGCCAGTTCATCACTTCAAATCTCATTCACTGCCCTATTTGTCCTGGCTGCTCGTATTCTGGTCTCACTCCGGCTCAGGTACAGCTCCTCCCTGTACCATTAAGGGGCAGGTTACTCAGCATTTCCACAGAGATAATCATTGATTTATATCCCACAGGAGGGGACTTTCACGTGGATTGACGGATCTTCATACAATTACAGAAACTGGGGTGAGGGTGAGCCTAATAGTTATCAAGGAAACGACGAAGACTGTGTGAACATTCATCATTTCAGTAAGTGTAATGTGACAGAAAAGTTATTTTCTTCGAAATTGTTTTCCGACACAGTATTGGACAGGAGGTTATCTCAACAGGCCGGCTGTTACACAGTGGGAGTGAACCAACCCCATGGGCAGAATGGACTGACTGCCCAGCAGTTAGAGGAGGATATATGGGATGTAATGCAGGGGTCTGGGGAACAGATACTGAGTGTAACTGTGCAGGGGGAATGTACAAGGGGCGAGACACTGTAGTTAGCGGAAGGTACAGTGTGACACAGGACATGAAGAACACTGAAAATAATGGCCTGATATTCATTTCTGGATGAATAAAAATTAAAAGCAGAAATATTCTGCTCAACCTCTGTATAACCCTGGTTAGACCGGACATGCTGTACTGTGAACCGTTCCATTTCACTGTTGCATAAAATACTGAGAGGCATTGGAGCAGTGAATTTATTACAAAACACAGAGGCAGGGAAGATCCAACAGGCTGAGGCTTGTTCGCCAGAAGAGAGAAGATTGAGGGGTGACCAGCCAGGGGCCGTTCTCACTGTGAAGGATTTATAGGGTGGATGTAGAGAGGATGTTTCCTCCTGTGTGTGGAACCAGGTTCACTGGTCATCAATGTAAAATAGTCACCGATAAATCAAAAACAGGAAAAGCTTCTTGACTTGGGTGTGGTGGCAGGTGGAGCTCAGGACCACAAGTAATCGAGGCAGAGAGCACAGATGCACTTAAGGGAGAGGGAGATGGAGAAAGGAACAGACGGATCTGTTGATGGGCTTGGATGAAGGGAGGAGGGAGGCTGGTGTGGAGCAGAAACATGAGCACGGATCCCGTGGGCCGAGTGCTCTGTTTCTGTGCTCCACGTGCAAGGGAACACCCTAATTCTACACACACCGGGTGTAACGCTGCAGATATCGGAATGTGCACGGGTGTAAAATTCCCAGATTTAGAAATTAAATCAGTTGCAGAAGTTCCAGCTCCAGAGATTCCAGACTCTGCACCCATTGTGTGAGCTCCATGGGATGGGGAGGGCTCAGTTTATCTATGACGGGACAGGTGTGTTGTCCAGCCCACACAGGGAGTTCCAGTCCAGGGTGGGCCCAGCCACTTCAGTTTGGAACAGTCCAAACCCCCAGTGAATATTGTGAGGTGTCAGGTTTCAGCAACACACACTGACCACACACGGCAACTCAACAGGAAGTGACTTCCTTTATTTACAAGGCAAACTCACTGATCAAGAGCCAGGGAAAGTTAATGAATCACAGACACTGACTCAGAAAGAGTGAAACATTTAGACTAAATGGAAAACAGAAAACGCCAGAAACACTCAGCAGGTGAGGCAGAGTCTGTGGAGAGAGGAACAGAGATAACATTTCCATCAATGACCTTCCTGTTTCTCTCTCCACACACGCTGCCTGACACATTGATTATTTTTTCATTATTTATTTCAGATTTCCTGAACTTCCAACATTTTGCTTGTGGACTAAATGATAAAAGTTGGATTTCTTTTCTCTGTTTACAGATGACGGACATTGGAATGATGCACCGTGTAGCATGAAATTTGGTTTTATTTGTTCATACAAACTGTGTCATTATTAGAAGATTCCGGAACCATCCACTCATCCTTTCCAGCAGTGGATTCAGTGGCTTGCTTTCTCTGTAGCCGCTCTCACTGCCTGTGGTGACTGTACTTACTTAGCTTCTCAGCAAGTAATAAAGAGAATTGCATCTTGAGCTGTGTGTGTGGTGCTGTGTGAGTCCAGTTTCCAGCAGCCTTCCTGTCCCACTGTTGCTTCCCCCCAACCTCTGCACTCAGTGCTGCACTGAGGAGAAGGCAGCACAGACTTTGCAAAATTAACTCTTCCTTCGGCCGCACCTGGTGTGTTGGGTCCTGGTCACTGCGCATGGGAGTGAAATAAAGGCTCTGGAGAGGGTACAGAAGGGATTTACTGGAATAGTTGCAGGGAACGAGGTTTTACAATATTGTGGATGGGCTGCAGAAGATGAACTGGGCCCAGAAATTCCTTTGCACAACTGCAAGAAAACCTCTGCCGTCTGTTTAAACATCAACTCAACCGTGTGTTGGGCAAATTTGCAAACAACCTTGGGTTCTTGATACATGTCTGGACATGATCTGACAGAACTCAAGCCTTGCCCAACTCTCCAGTCAATGTGCTGAGGGGAGATGGGGCCCTGGGAGTTGAGGAATTTCCTGAACTGATATTGAAAGTGAACGAGATGGTGGGAATAACTCAGCATTAAACCACTCTGACCCACTTGGGCAGATTCACTCTTCTCACTCTTGCTTCCCATTCACTGAGCCGGCATTCAGTCCTCCAAAGTCAGTCAGTAAACCACATGACACTGTAGTCTACACACTTACTCCAGGGGCTGCCCACAGTACAGCCGGGTTGTATCCTACACAGCGTCCAGCCCGGGGGTTGCTTTCTGCACTGGCCGTGGATCAGCAGGCCACTGACAGTACAAACCGAGGGGAGGGGAGATTCGCTGTTACCTGCAGCACACAACAAAGAACAAAACCCCAGCAGGTAGCCTGACTGTGGGCAGCTGTGTTCTCCACCGAACCGCTCAATGTCAGCGGCATCAGTGACACTGAGATATGTCCCAACAGGGAGTTAATGCAAGTTTTATTTATTTAGGTGAAAGGCTGGTCTTGGTCTCTGAACCCTGATCAGAAGCAGGAATGAATTTGGAAGCTGGTTACATAGCAACTGTGGAGAGAGAGATTAGAAATGTAACTCGTTGACCTAAACATGATATTTCCTCCCAGTGACATTTCTGAGGATGCTCAGTTCTGAGTTTTCCCACTTCAAGTTTCCAGTATTTGTTTTTCTTTCAGGAGCAGGGACGTAGGCATATGTCCCTTGTTCAAGGTTACGGCTAGCAGTTGTACCAACCTCAATAAGTCAGGCTGATGTGGGGTCATTTCTTCATCATCACCAGGTTTATATCCTGGAACATCCAACCCAACAACGTGGGAACACCTTCATGACAAGAATGCAGCAGTTCAAGGCAATCTCTCCCCACCACCTTATTCAGGGTAATTAGGTATGGACAAGTACAGGCCTTTCCAGAGACACCATAAATTAATCAACAGAAATAAACCACAACAAAGTCTGAATTGGCCCATTCACACTCAGCCCTTGGACTACCCAACACAAACCAACACTTTCAACCACTGTAACTGGTCCAAATCTCAACAGCTTTTCAAGGCACACCAGCCTTGTGGATCTGTACGTCACCAGGTTGGGAGACTGCTGGGCACAGGAAGGACAACGATACACAGTATGGGAACACACACTGAACAAACACTGCTACAGGCTCCTACAGGAGCACTTGTGGCCATTATGTCAGCTCCTTCATCCCAGGAACCAACCTGGTGAACCTTCTCTGTCCTCCTCCAGTACAAACAGATCCTTCCTCAAACATAGAGCCCAAAACTGCACACGTATTCCAGGTGCACTTTCACCTGCACCCTGTAAAAGTGCAAAATTTCCCCACTTACACTCCATACCCCTTGCAATAAAGGCCAACATCCCATCAGCTTCCCAAATACTTACTGTACCTGCATGCTAATTCTGTGTTTCATCTACTCCACTCCCTGATCCCTTTGCGACACAACATTCAGTCGTCTCACTCTGCTCAAGTGATGTTTTGCTTGTTCACTCTTCCTTCCAAAGTGGATAACCTCACATTTTCCCACACCAGACTTCATCTGCCACCTCCTTGCCCACCCACCATATCCCTTTGCAGGCTGTGTGCTCCCCACAACTTGCGAACCCACCCATCTTTGTATCATCAGCAAATCTGCTCTAGTCTCTTTCACCCAGTCCCTTCATCCCAGTCCAAACTGTTGATTAGAAATAGTTAAGTCCCAGCAATGATCCTTTGAACATTGCACTGGTTACTGACTGCCAATCCAAAACTGACCCAGTTACCCTGACCCCCCCTGTTTTGTCAGATGGTCATTTCTCTCCCTTTGTCAACACATTTCCCCCGGGCCTGTGTCCTCTTAACTTGTGCACGGGAGTTGGGGGGAGGGGGGTGGATGGAAGCGAGGGACGCAGGCAAGAGTTGGCTGCGTTACCGAGAGGGTCAGACAAATGTACAGACACAACTCACATGTACCAAACTCACCCTGGAAATCTTCACCTGTATAATAGCCCAGAGTGCCCACAGGTAGTGAGAGGACTGGACGTACTGTAAAATGCAATATGCTGCATCAGTCAATCCAACCAAAAATATCCTGTCACCGGTCCAAAACACCTCCCCCTACAATAACATTGTTTTTTGTAAAAAACTGCAGCTTCTAAATCTGGCCTCACCACTGGCTGCATCAACCACTGATCCACCCCCAGGCTCACTCTATGCACACAGGCCTCGGTTACACAGGACTAGAGAGCAGCTTAGACTATGAGCAACACAGCCCCAGGTTCATTGTCCTTCAGTCTCCTACAGTTTGGGGGGGTATTTGTGGTGGTGGGGTCAGAGAGTGTGAGAAAGTCAAAGACAAGGGGGGTGTGGGGAGGGGTTGGAAGCTGCAATGTAAACATTCATGGGAGATGGAGATCACCAATGCAGGTGAGGTGTTTATTCTCGGGAAGGCTCAGGGAAAGGTCTCAGTGGGGTCACAGTGAAGACACAACAGAATGAAGCTGGCAAGTGTACTGGGGGAAGAGGGGAAGTTCAGCCGAGCTCCGGCCTGACTCGTGTGAATGTGGTCAGAGACAGGAGAGGGCTCAGGAGGTGAGGAAGATCAACAAACTTTCCTTCATGTCGTGTTGTGGGGGCTGCTGACATCCGTCTCCTTCAGCTGCTCTCTCGCCCACCCAGTACACAGAGAACTGGTGACGTGTGTGAGGCTCACCTCCTCAGACTGGGAGCTGGAACATTTCAGTGCAGGCACCCAGTGCACCAACTCTGGTTCTACAAAGTGCTGGGGGAGTGTGCAGGGCGGGGGGATTACTCATGGATTGTTCTTCAGGGCCGGCACAGGCACAAAGAGCTGACTGGCTTCTCCCTGCACTACCTGTTTCTGTGTTTGAGCAGCACGGCCAGGAAAGGCCCAGTGTGGGGAGGTACACGCTCACCTACTTTATGTTCAACACCTGAGAGCCACAACTCCTGGCATAGCCCTCACTACTCCAGAGGGACATGTTCCAGCTGACATGTGCACAACAGCAATACATATGCCAGGCAGCTGTTTATTGATTACAGCTCAGCATTCAACACCATCATCCCCTCAGTACTAAACAACAACCTTCAAAACTTGGGCCTCTGCACCTCCCTCTGCAACTGAATCCTCAGCTTCCTTATGGGGAGACCACATTCAGTGTGGATTGGTTGTAACACCTCCTCCTCGCTGATAATCAGCACAGGTGCATCTCAAGGGTGCGTGCTTGGCTCAATGCGCTACTCTCTCTACACTCATGAATGTGTGGCTTGGCACAGCTGAAACACCATCGATAAATTTGCTGATGATACCACTGTTGTTGGCAGAATCTCAGATGGTGACAAGGAGGCGTACAGGAGTGAGGTATATTGGCTGGTTGATGATGTTGCAACAACAATGTCAGCAAGACCAAGGAATTGATTGTGGACTTCAGGAAGGGGAAGCTGGGAGAACACACACCAGCCCTCACTGAGGGGTCAGCGGTGGAAAGGGTCCTTTACTATTTGATATTGCCTTGGAACCCTTGGCAATTGCCTTTCGGGACTCTTTTAACATATTTGGTATTATTCGTGGAAATGGGACGCATAAGATATTATTATATGCAGATGACCTGTTACTTTATATCTCTAACCCTGAGAAATCCATTCCTGCAGCATTATCACTGCTTGCTCAGTTTAGTGTTTTTTCTGGCTATAGATTAAATCTTGATAAGAGTGATCTTTTCTCATTAAATATGCAAGTCCCAGTCTCTAGGCAATTACCATTTAGATTAGTGATTGATTATTTTACTTACTTGGGTGTTAAAATTATCAAGAAGCATAAGGACTTATTCAAAGTTAACTTTTTACCCTTAATCGATCATGTTAAACAATTGTTTACTAAATGGTCCCGATTGTCTCTATCATTGATTGATCGAATCAATGCATTAAGATGACTATTTTACCGAAATTTTTGTATTTATTCCAGGTGGTTCCAACCTTCAATTCAAAATCCTTTCTTTCATTCTAAAATTCTTTCATATATATGGCAGAATAAAAACTCAAGGTTAAGTAAGAAATATTTACAGAAATTAAAAAAGGATGGTGGTATGGCTTTGCCTAATTTTAGATTTTACTACTGGGCAATTAATATTAGATATTTAATTTTTTGGACACAAGATTTAGATGTAATTCAATGTCCCTGATGGGTGTATCTTGAGCATGAGTCAGTGCAAGGGTTTTCATTAGCTTCTATTTTAGGAGTTTAGCTCCCCTTTGCACTTACTAAATTGAGTAAACAAATGATTAACCTAATAACTAAACATATAATACAAATATGGTTTCAATTTCATAAATTTTTGGATTGAATAAATTCATTTTATCAAGTCCTATCCAATCCAATTTTTTCTTTCAAACATCCAGAATTGATTTAGCTTTTTCTTTATGGAAAATGAAGGGAATAACATGCTTTTGGGATTTATTCATTGATAGTTGTCTTTTGTCTTTTGAACAGTTGTCTAATAAATTCAATTTGCCTAGATCACATTTTCTTCGATATTTACAGATTAGAAATGTTTTAAAAATTATTTTGCCTACTTTTCCAATACCACATAAAATTGAAATTACAGAAAAAAATTTTGGTTTTAATCCTAATCAGAAGGGCTTGATAGCAATAATTTATGATCTGATTATGAAAATACATCTAGAGACACTTGATAAAATTAAGATTGAATGGGAAAGAGAACTTCAGATACTTTTACCTATAGAGACATGGAAGGAAATTCTCCAATTTGTCAATACATCTTCAATGTGTGCTAGACACTCTTTGATACAGTTTAAGGTGGTTCACAGGACCCATATGTCTAAGGATCAAGTTAGCCTGTTTTTATCACCATATAAATCCTATATGTGACAGATGCAATTTGGAGGTGGCTTCCCTGACACCAATGTTTTGGTCCTGCCCTCTTTTGGAAAAATATTGAAAAGACATTTTTAATATTATTTCAATTGTATTGAATATTGATTTACAACATCATCCTGTTACTGCAATTTTTGGGTTACCAATGATGGATTCTGGCCATCTATCCACTTCAGCCTATTGTATGATTGCATTTGTTACATTAATGACCAAGAGAGCCATTCTATTTAAATGGAAGGACCCTATACCCCCTACCACATTTCAATGGTTTTCTCAAACTATAACATATTTAAACTTAGAAAAAATTAGGAATGGTACTGTTGATCCTTTGCTTAAATTTGAGAAAATTTGGAACCCATTTATTCAGTATTTCCATATGATGTAAGTAGGCCTTTTATGAATCCCTTTCAATAACCTTCTATTTGAATATAGAGGAGCAGAGCTAACAACATGTTTTTCAACCAAAGAAATAACAGTCCAGCTTTTCTTTTTGAAGTTTTTGCTTTGCTTTTGTTTATTATTATTACTTTTTTTCTTTGTTGTTTTATTATGGTTTTTGTTTTATTTTTGGGGTTCTCTTTTCATATAATCAAACTTCTTTTCCTTTGTATATTTAGTAAGAAATTGGGAAGTTCAGATTATATAATTTACTCCCTGTGTTTGTGTATGTCAGCTGTTACTATTGTAATCCCGATCTCTTCGTACCATGTGTATAATTACTATTGTTATGTGTATTAATTTGAAATTTAATAAAAAGATTGAAAAAGGATTGTGGACTTCAGGAAGGGGAAGTCGGGAGAACACACACCAGTCTTTATTGAGGGGTCAGAGGTGGAAAGGGTGAGAAGCTTCAATTTCCTGGGCGTCAACACCTCAGAGGATCTATCCTGGGCCCAACACATTGATGCAATCACGAAGAAGGCACGCCAGCGGCTCTACTTCATTAGGAGTTTGAGATTTGCTTTGTCACCAAAGACTCTTGCAAATTTCTACAAATGTATGGTAGAACATTCTGACTGATTGCATGACTGCCTGGTATGGAGGCTCCAATGTGCAGGATCAAAAGAGGCTGAAGAGGGTTGTAGACTCAACCAGCTCCATCATGGACACAACCCTCCCCGCCATCGTGGACATCTTCAACAGGCGGTGCCTCAAGAAGGTGGCGTCTATCATTAAGGACCCTCACCATCTGGGACATGCCCTCTTCTCGTTACTACAACTGGGGAGGAGATACAGGAGCCTGAAGACCCACACTCAACGTTTCAGGAACAGCTTCTTCCCCTGCACCATCGGGTTTCTGAACGGTCCATGAATCCATGAACACTGCTTCTTCTTTCCTCTTTTGCCCTATTTATTAATCTTTGTAATTTACAGTAATTTTTATGTCTTGCACTGTACTGCTGCCACAGAACAACACATTTCACGACATATGTCAGTGATAATAAACCTGATTCTGACTCTGAATCTGACATATTGCACCTGCCCCTGAATCTTCCCCACCTTGCTTCATATGTTCCTGTGTTTATGTATGTGAACTGTTAATTGTCTTTGACCTTCTTGTACTTGCCGTCTGGTCTTGTCTCATAACAAGTCATTTCTTGCTCTGGTGCTTTTTGCCTCTTCCGATCCTTTTTGAACTTGTCTCATTTTCAATGCCACAGGTGAGGTCCCAGAGGACTGGAGAACAGCCTTTGTTATGATGGGCAACAGGGACAAACCAGGAATTTATATGCCAATGTGCCTTCCATCAGTGGCAGGGAAATTATTGGAGAAGATTCTTAGGGATAAGATTTGCTTGCATTTGGAAAAGCATGGGCTGATTAGGGATAGCCAGCATGGCTCTGTGTGTGATCGCATTTTTTGTGGAAGTGACAAAGATGACTGATGAGGCATGAGTAGACTGATGTGCCTTTATTTAAGAAGGGCAGCAAAGATAAACCTGGGAACTATAGACCAGTAAGTCCAACATCTGTGGTAGGTAAGTTACTGGAGAGGATTCTGAGGGATAAGATAAATGTACATCTGGAAAGACAAGGGTTGATCAGCATGGCTTTGTGACAGGGAGATCGTGTCTTACAAATTTGATGGAGTTTTTTGATGATGTGATCAAGAAAGTCGATGAGGGCAAGGCGATAGATGTGGTTTATATGGACTTCAGTGAGACCTTTGATAAGGGTCCACATAGTAGGCTGCTCTGGAAGGTTAGATCACATGGAATCCAGGAAGAGCTGGCTAATTGGATACACAATTGACTTGATGGCAGGAAGCAGAGGGTGATGGTAGAAGGTTGTTTCTCGGACTGGAGGCCCGTGACTCATGGTGTGACTCAGGAGTGGAGTGTTGTGTTCAGTTTTGGTCGCCCTGCTATGGGAAAGATGTTATTAAACTGGAAAGAGTGCAGAAAAGATTTACAGTGATGTTGCCAGGACTTATGGGACTGAGTTATAGGGAGAGGTTGTACAGGCTAGGATTTTATTCCTGAGGGTGTAGGAGACAGAGAGGTGATCTTATAGAGGTGTATAAAATCATGAGGAGCATAGATAGGGTGAATGCACTCAGTCTTTTTCCCAGAGTTGGGGTATCAAGAACGAGAGGGCACAGGTTTAAAATGAGAGGGGAAAGATTTAAGAGGAACATGAGATGCAACGTTTTTACACCAAGGGTGGTATCCACATGGAATGAGCTGCCAGAGGAGGTGACTGAGGCAGGTGCAATAACAACTTTTAACAGACACTTCAACAGGTACATGGACAGAAAGGTTTCGAAGGTTATGGACCAAATACTGGAAAATGGGACCAGTTTGGATGGGGCATATTGATCAGCATGGACCAGTTGGGCCAAGGGCCTGTTTCCATGTATGACTCGATGAGGGTAGGGGAGTGGATGTTGTCTGCATAGACTTTAGTAAAGCATTCAACAACGTCCCTCAGGGAAGGCTGATCCAGAAGGTGAAGGCTCATTGAATCCTTGGTGACTTGGTGGATTGGATTCAAAACTGACTTGTCCGTAAAAGGCAGAAGATAGTAGGGGTGAGGTGTTATACTGACTGGTGGTCTGTGCCCAGTGATGTCCTGCAGGGATCAGTGCTGGGACCTCTGTTGTTTGCTAATGTAGGTGGGCTACATTTAAGTAATGTTGCAAATGACACACAAACTGGTGGAGTTGTGGATAGTGAGGAACGTTGTCGACGGACGCACAATGAAAGAAGAAAATCTCCAGTAAATGGCAGGACCCTGAGGAGCAATGATGGACAGAGGGATGTTGGGGTGCAAGTCCATAGCCCCCTGAAAGTGGCAACACAATGGTGGTAAAGAAGGCACACGGCATGCCCGCCTTCATCGGTTGGGGCACTGAATAAATAAGTTGCCAAGTTATGTTGCGGCTGCGTACAGTTTTGGTTTGACCACATTTGACGTATTGTGTGTAGTTCTGGTCACTGTATTACAGGAGGGGTATAGAGGCTTTTGAAGGGGTGCAGAAGAGGTTCACCAGGAAGTTGCCTGGGTTACAGAGGAGAGCTATGAGGAGATGTTGAACAAATTGGATAGTTTTCTCTGGAGCCTCGGAGTCTGAGGACTGATTTGATAGAAGGATATAAATATGAAAGGTGCAGAGAGAGCAGAGAGTCAGAGCCTTTTTCCCAGGGAGGAAGTGCCAAATGCTGGGCAGCAGAGTTTTAAGGTGAGACGGTTTGAGTTTAAAGGAGAGTTACAAGGCCAGATTTTTACACAATGAGTGGTATGTGCCTGGAAAGCCCTTCCAGGGAGGTGCTGGAAGCAGATATGATAGCAATGTTTAAGGCACATGAACAGGCAGGAGATGGAGGGATATAGATCATGTGTATTGGTGTTGGTATTGGTTCATTATTGTCACTTGTACCAAGGTACAGTGAAAGACTTGTCTTGCATACCGATCATACAGGGCAATTCATTACACAGTGCAGTTACATTGAGTTAGTGCAGAGCGCATTGAGGTAGTACAGGTAAAAACAATAACAGTACAGAGTAAAGTGTCACAGCTACAGAGAAAGTGCAGTGTAATAAGGTGCAAGGTCATAACAAGGTAGATCGTGAAGTCAAAGTCTATCTCATCATTTGAGGGAACCATTCAATAGTCTTATCACAGTGGGGTAGAAGCTGTCCTTAAGCCTGGTGCTACATGCCCTCAGACTCCTGTATCTTCTACCTGATGGAAGAGGAGAGAAGAGAGAATGATCCAGGTGGGTGGGGTCTTTGATTGTGCTGGCTGCTTCGCCAAGGCAGTGAGAGGTAAAGACAGAGTCCAAGGAGGGGAGGCTGATTTCCATGACGCGCTTGGCTGTGTCCACAACTCTCTGCAGTTTCTTGTGGTCCTGGACGGAGCAGTTGCCGTACCAAGCCGTGATACATCCAGATAGGATGCTTTCTATCATGCATCAATAAAAGTTGGTGAGAGTCATACCGAATCTCTTTAGCCTCCTGAGGAAGTAGAGGTGCTGATTAGTTTAAATTGATATCATGGTCAGCATAAACATGGTGGGCCAAAGGGACTGTTCCTGTGCTGTACAGTTCTGTGTTCTCTGTTCTAATGCTGACAGACTGTGCCCATCACCCTGTCAAATTAGTTTACATCTACTCCCTCACAACCAAACCACCCACAGGACATGGTTCACAACTCCATGAGGTGCACACATCAGGCCTGTACCGTCCGCCTCCCCCAGGAATCTAAAGCCCTCTCTCCTGCACCATCTCTCCGACCATGTATTTATCTGTGCTTTCCACCTGATTCTATACTCACAGGCAGGAGTTTACCACCTGAGCTTCCTGTTCCTATATCTCTTCCCCAGCTCTTCAAATTTACCTGCAGGACCTCATTCCTTTTTCTGTCGTCATTGGTACGGATATGGACCTCGACCTCTGACTGTTCACCTTCCCCTCCAGAACTGTCTGTAGCACTGTGATGTCCTTAACCCTGCCACCAGGGGTCAGTGAACCATTCTGAACTATAATGCACCCACACACCCCCCCGACTGTTCCCATAACGGGGGAATCCCCAATAACTACTGCTCCCTTGACCTGTCTCCTCCTCTGTACAGTTGATCCACTCAGGGTTCTATGGTCTTGGCTCTGGATGCAGTCCTGGGGGAAACCCCTCTCCCATCCATATTTGGAAAAGGAGTCTGGTTAGAGAGGAAGATGTCCTCATGATGTGTGATCAGTTAGAATATGTTGGGGATTTAGGAGTTATGCAATTATGTGAATACAGCAGATATTAATTCCAACAAGAATTAGTCTTCAGTTCTTAATGTAAATTGGAGGCAGTAATCAGTTTGAAGTTAAGAGGACAGCTTTTAAACAAACAGTACTGTCTACAGAGCACAGGCTACTGGCCCACAGCAGGGGTCTGGCTGCTCAAGGGATATGGTTTGCAAAGTGATGTGAGCATGAGAGGTCCTCGTATATATCCGCCCAACATAAGATAATGGAGATAGGTTAATTTGTTTTCCTCAAAACAAGCAGCACTGGCTAAGTTATTTTGCACCATTGTGACTGGGTTCAAAGAAGCTTGCAGACCAGACTCATGTTGTCACTTAGCACATCAAACATGGTCACAGGTATATTTGATCAATCAATAGTTAGGATATTTGTATTTCAGAGAGTCAGTTCTCACAGCGTTAATTTTGGGTGTCTGGGTTCTCTGTCCTCAGAAGCTTTGAGACAACCTGTGTGAATTACTTTGTCATATCAAAGGTTTGAACATTCGGAGGTGTCTCCCACTGCAGATATGTAACTCAATGTCAGCATTGTCAGACTCAAAATATTGAGTCAACAATGTCATTGCTGTTACCTTTGATCTTAAGGGTATAAAAATGTGATGTACTTTCACATTTTCACAAACTGCTTTGAGGAACAGATGTTGTGAAGGGCACCACATCAATGCAAGTTCTTGTGTTGACCTGTGGCAGGCCTGACAGTGGATCAACTAAACTGGAACAATTAGGACTCCCCTGTATTCTTGCCTCAACGCATTTCCACAACTGAGAAAAAAGAATTATAAATTTTAAATAACTAGTGCTATGGGAATCTCGGTGATGAAAGATGTGAAGGGTGGATCAGCTCCAGGTCAGGAACATTACAAACATCATTAAGAACAAATCTTCACTCCACTGAAGGGGAGAGGTTCAGTTATTTGAGCTGTGCTGGCTCATCTGCAGTTAACTAGCAGGGTGTGTCTGCAGGAGGAAAATAACAGGAAGGTTTCACTCATGAAGGGTCTGTCTCCAGCTCTGTATTGCTCAAACAAAATTACTGCTGAGAGGAAGAGAACAAAATAGAGATAGAAAGAGAAGAGAAGAGAGATAATTGAGATAAGGAGGGACAGAGGTACAGAAACAGAGGGATAACAGAGAGAGTGTGAGAGAGCAGAGACATACCAAGAGAGATGGAGAATGAGAGACAGACAGACAGGAAGAGAGACATACAGGGTCAGAGGGATAATGAGGGGGAGAGAGACAGTGAGAGATGGATACATGGAGAGATTGGGATTGAGGGGGATAAAGGCAGAGAAGAGAGTGCAGTATATTCAGTGCTGCAGTTCATTGTGTTCATCTGCCTTTCGTTGCCATGGTGCCGGCTCACCAGCAGGTAACCAGCAGGGGGAGCCTGGAGCAGTAAATGAAAAGATGGCTGCATGCAGGTGAACAGCACCTTGCTCTTCCTCCTGCTCTGTTTTATTAAAGTGGTGATGACTGAGGGAAAGAGAAAAAAGTAGAGAGATAGAAAGGGAGAGAGAGATAGAGAGAGAGAGAGAGATAGAGAGAGAGATGTAAGATAGAGAAAGAGAGAACTGCAGGCAGTAACAACTGCTTTAGCTCCACCAATAGATTTCAAGGTAAAAATGTCAGCAATGCTCTCAGTGTGACTGAGCAGCAGAGTGGGACCCACTGAGAGGAAAGTGGAAACACACAGGAGGGTTTGAATACTGCAGCACTGTCTTCACAGGAAGAGAGAAAATGGTGGATCAAACACAACAGGCTTCCTCTGCAGCTTGGGGAGTAGAACAAGGCGAGTGAATTCCTGGTGTCTGTCTTGGAGAGGATGCGTTCCTTTCCATGTCCAGTGTTATTCCTGAGGTGGGAGACAGTGCTGGGAGCGCAGACATTGAATGCTGCAGTGAGGAAATGAAGGAACACAATTTTACTCACAGAAAGAGGCTCCGAAGCAGATCGTACTCTCACTTAGTAACTCTGCAGAAGGTGAAAGGTCAGTTATTAGGTGAGGTTGTACAGAGGTTCGAGGAGTACCTGAACCCACTGACATTAGAGACAGCAGAGAGTTACTTGAGCTGTGCTGGCTCATCTGCAGTTAACTAGCAGGGTGTGTCTGCAGGAGGAAAATAACAGGAAGGTTTCACTCATGAAGGGTCTGTCTCCAGCTCTGTATTGTTCAAACAAAATTACTGCTGAGAGGAAGAGAACAAAATAGAGACAGAGAGAGAAGAGAAGGGAGATAATTGAGATAAAGAGGGACAGAGATACAGAAACAGAGGGATAACGAGGGAGAGTGTGAGAGAGCAGACAGAGACATACCTAAAGAGATAGAGAGTTATAAATTCCACAGGTGTAACCAGAAAATGGGAGAATCAGTGAGTGAGGACATCACCGCACTGAAAGACCTATCAAAGCTCTGCAACTGTGGAGAGTTGGAGATGGTGCCCTGAGGGACAGGTTTGTGTGTGTTCTGAGGAACAAAACGACCCAGTCTAAGCTGTTCAGCACACAACACCTCCGTTGATTTAGTTTGTAGGAGTGTGACTTCCATGGAGATGGATAAAAAATCCCACAGAATTCCCTCCTTCACCAACCACAAATGTAGTGGTAGCTCACAGTCAACAGACAACTACCAAAGGTTTGGTCAGATTCAGGGACCACATCACGTGAGCACAAGGTGAACATTCACAAGGTGAATGATATTGGATTGGAAGCTAGATTATAGGACAGAACCCTGACTTTTCTGCTTGGGGTCCAATGATTGCAGATCTACTTTTTTGCGCTTGTCATCGCCAAACTGCCTATGAACAGCAGAATTAATGCTGGTAGCTTATTAGTTCAAAGTTAATGGGGCCCACTTGCGAAAGATAATACCAGACAGAGTTGTACCTTCCAGTGAAATAAATCTCAGTCTATTCCTTATAAATCTTTCTCGCAATGTTTGTGCTACTTTTTACTTCATCCTGAAAATGTACAAGCTCAGCTTTAAGAGAACTTCAATACACTTTTTTGACCTCTCTTGTCAACCTTATAAGAAAGATTGATTTTAATTTTGTCAGTGTATATTTTTGACAAAGCTATACCCAGAAGAAGCAAATGTTTATCTGAAAATTCTAATTTCTCCAAGGATTGATTGAATGTATAAAATATCTGTGAAATGGTTATTGATTAACTTTGCTTAGCAATCAGTTACTATGGGACCACAAGTAATGAGTTGAACACCTTGGATCATAGCACAGTTTCAAGCCACTTGCACTCTACAGATTATGTGGCATTGATCAGCAAATTCACAGCAATGGAAATTAATTGAACTATTTTTCTGATGTGTCTGGGTCAAAAGTTACATTCTAGCTCACGTGATAGGTAAATACATAGGGGACGAGGTGGTTTTGTGAACTAGGATATTTGTCATCCATTTCTTGAACGTAGAATTCATATGCTTTGCAACTGAAATGTTAAATGTCAACTATTCATTCTTGATTGCAGGAATCTCACATGAAATGGATTTTGAACAGCCATGACTTACTTTGTCACAAATCTGACCACAACATAACAAACCAAAACTCAGTGAAGTTTTGAGAAAAAGTGGAAATGTCAGATTTGAATGGTAGAGGTTGCAATTTGAGCTTGTAACTTCACATCTCCTCGTTTACACAGAATACATTGAATTATATTCCACATCCGGCTGTATTGAAATGATTTGGGAACGTTCATTGCCGACACTGGGACCCAAAAATAAATCAATTCTCTGCTCTGAGATCATGAGATATTCCAAACTATTTTAGTTAGTTATGCTCTTCGTTGTCCTCACTGCTTTCTTCCCTCACACATTCTCACTTCAGCTATTTTTCGTTTGTCCCTTTCTCCCCTTGTTGTCTACTTTATCCACCTGCGTGTCCATGTTATGCTTCACTCTTTCTACCCCAATTCCTTCCTCTGCCTTTTGCTATCTTTCTTCACATTCTGTCATTTTGAAAGGGGCTGGAAAGTAAAGTAGTTTTTTTGTGAAGTTTGCAAAAGAATTCTTTCACATAAAGATCATGGAGCATGATTGGGAACGTTGGATGTACATTTTTGTAAATTAGATGCAAGTCCTCTCTACTTACGCTGTACTTACACATGGAGCCCATTGGACATGTATATTTTCTTTGTTGATACATGTACTCAAGCCCATAAAGGTAACGGATGGGATGGACTTTATACACTTAACTGGTAGGTGGAGACCCACATTGGTTAGTCTAAGGAGGCTTTACTTTTCCTGGACAATTGATCACCTTCCCCAGTTACCTCTCCTCATATAACCTCCCCTTTGATTCCTTACAGAATTCTCTGTTGCCTCCTGTGAGCCCTCCATCTCCACTGTGATCCTGTCCTGACCATGATTCTGCCCAGCATAAATCAATCCATGGATTATGGAGAAAAAGCCTTTGAGAAGGCTTTACAATAGAAGCTGGTTATTCTGCGCAAGACATCTTCCATCTCATGCACAATGGAGTTTCATGACTGGGGATCCATTACACAATTTCTAGCTTGATATGTTTCACCTGAAGGACCGTGTGCTTGTGGATTAAACTGCACTGAAGCTGGCAGTATAAATTCGCCTGAACCTATCAATTCAGTGCTAAATAAAGAAAGTAAGGATCAAATTCATGGTTGCGTACAGGTTTTGGTATTGGTAATTGGTTTATTATTGTCACATGTACCGAGATACAGTGAAAAGCCTTTGTTTTCATGCCACTCAGACATATCATTCCATACATAAGTTATCAAGGTAGTGAAAAGAAAAACAGCATGCAGAATATAGTGTTGTAGTTGCAGAGAAAGTGCAGTACAAGTAGACAAATGAAGTGCAAAGACCATGATGAGGTAGATTCGGAGATCAAAAGTTCATCTTTTAGCATATGAGAGATCTGTTCAAGAGTCTGATAACACTGGGATAGAAGCTGTCCTTGAACCTGGTGGTAGTTGCTCTACAGGTTTTCTTATCTTCTGAGAGGGGAGAAGGGAAGATTATGTTGGCTGATTTCCCAAGGCAGCGGTAGGTATAGACAGGTTGATGGAAGGGAGGCTGGTTTTCATGATGGACTGGGCTGTGTTCACAACTCTCTGAAATTTTTGGCAGTCTCGGGCAGAGCAGTTGTCATACCAAGCTGTGATGCATCTGGATAGGATGCTTTTTATGGTTCGGAAGACACAGTGCGATATGGGGGATATTGCTAATGTACTTGCTAGTGTAAGGGTTAGATTTTTATAAGTTTTTTCTAACTAGTCGAGTGGGGGCTGGACTGCGCAGGCGCGGCGCGGGCAGCTTAAAAAAGGAGAGAGACAAAACTTTGGAGGACTCGGGTTTTGGTTCGGAGGACTTTGGAGCAGCTAAGTGTTTTCTCTGTTTATCACTTGTATTAGGGTTTTGAAGTGTAAGGGTTAGTTTTTGTTAGGGTTTTTAGTGTAAGGGTTAGATTTTTATAAGTTTTTTCTAACTAGTCAAGTGGGGGGCTGGACTGCGCAGGCGCGGCTTGGGCAGCTTAAAAAAGAAACAGCCTATAGAGCGGGCAGCGTCGGAGCGGGCAGCGGAGTGAGTGGCAGCAGAGTGTTCTGGGCTTTGGCTCAAGGGGCTTCGGCGTGAAGGGTCAAGGAGGGTAAGTAGCTGGTAAGTAGGTAAAGGCAAGGTTTACCTGTTGTTTATTATAGGTTTGTAGGTGGGACTAACTGGGGAAAAAGGTAAGGTAGTCAGATGGAGGACATGGTGTTGTGCTGCAGCTGTTTGATGTGGGAACTCGTGGACCTTGCTGCAGTCCAAGATGGCCACATCTGCAGTAAGTGCTTGAGGCTGGACGAACTTCGGCTCAGAGTTGATGAGCTGGAGTCGCAGCTACAAACACTGCGCAGCATAAGGGAGGGAGAGAGTTATGTAGACACGGTCCATCAGGTGACAGTCACCCACCCTTAGAGCAGGTACATCTGAGGTTCAGGAGGCAGATAGAATGGTGATTGTCAGGGGAGGGAAGAGGAAGAAGAAGTCAGGCAGGCAGACAGAGCAGGGAACCCCAGAGGCTGTTCCCCTCAGTAACAAGATTTCTGCCTTGGAAGCTGTTGAGGGGGATGACCTGCAGGGGCCTAGCTGCAGTTACCAGGTCTCTGGCACTGGGACTGGTACTGCTGCTCAGAAGGGAAGGGTGGGAAAGAGACATGCGGTAGTGATAGGGGACTCGATAGTTAGGGAAATAGATAGGAGGTTCTGTGGCAGTGAGCATGAATCCCGGATGGTATGTTGCCTCCCAGGTGCCAGAGTCCGGGATGTCACTGATCGGGTCCACAGGATTCTTGAGCGGGAGGGAGAGCAGCCAGAAGTTGTGATCCATGTTGGCACCAACGACATAGGTAGGAAGGGGGATGAGGTCCTGAAGAGTGAGTACAGGGAGCTAGGTAGAAAATTGAGGAACAGGACCTCAAGGGTAGCGATCTTGGGATTGCTGCCAGTGCCACACAATAGTGAAGGCAGGAATAGGAGGAGGTGGCAGATAAATGCGTGGCTGAGAAGCTGGTGCAGGAGGGAGGGTTTTAGATTTCTGGATCATTGGGATCTCTTCTCCGGAAGGTGGGACCTGTACAGAGAGGACGGGTTACACCCGAACCAGAAGGGGGCCAATATCCTTGGGGCGAGATTTGCTAGGTTGGTTTGGGAGGGTTTAAACTAGTTTGTGAGGGGGAAGGGAACCGGAGGAGTAGGTCAGAGGAAGAAGGGGATGGGGAAAAGTTAGATCAAACAGGTAGAGAGGCTTTGGGGAAGGAGAAGCAGAATACAGGCTATAAAAGTAGTAAGGTAGATGGACTGAAGTGTGTTTACTTAAATGCAAGAAGTGTCAGGAATAAGGGGGATGAACTGAGGGCTTGGATAAGTATGGGGGACTATGATATCGTGGCTATTACTGAGACATGGCTGACATCAGGAGAGGAGTGGATATTGAATATTCCTGGTTTTCGGTGTTTTAAGAGGGATAGGGAGGGGGCGAGAAGAGGAGGAGGGGTGGCGATACTGGTACGGCTGTGGAAAAGATGGATGTTGTAGAAGGATCATCTCTAGAGTCCATATGGGTGGAATTAAGGAACAAGAAAGGAGCAGTTACTCTACTAGGAGTATTCTATAGGCCCCCCGGTAGCAGTAGAGATGTAGAGGAGCAGATTGGCAGGCAGTGTTTGGAGAGAAGCAAAAATAACAGAGTTGTTATAATGGGAGACTTCAACTTCCCAAATATAGACTGGAACCTGCTTAGTGCCAAAGGTTTAGATGGGACGGAATTTGTTAAATGTGTCCAGGAGAGATTCCTGACGCAGTATGTCGACAGGCCGACTAGAGGGAATGCCATGTTAGATCTAGTTTTAGGAAATGAACCGGGACAGGTGAAGGATCTATTGGTGGGTGAGCATTTGGGGGACAGTGACCATTGCTCCGTAACCTTTAAAATTGTCATGGACAGGGACAGGTGCAGAGAGGACAAGAGGATTTTTAATTGGGGAAGGGCAAACTATGAGGCTATAAGGAGAGAACTTGGGAGTGTAAATTGGGATGTCCTTTTTGAAGGAAAATGTACTATGGAGATGTGGTCGATGTTCAGGGATCTTATGCAGGATGTTAGGGATAAATATGTCCCGGTGAGGCGGAGAAGGAATGGCAGGGTGAAGGAACCGTGGGTGACGAGAGAGGTGGAACGACTTGTTAGGGAGAAGAAGGTAGTGTACGTGAGGTATAAGCAGCAAGGTTCAGACAGGGCCCGTGAGGAATATAAGGTAGCGAGGAAGGAACTTAAGAAAGGGCTGAGGAGAGCTAGAAGGGGACATGAAAAGGCTTTGGCTAGTAGGGTTAAGGAAAATCCCAAGGCCTTTTTCAAGTACGTGAAGGGTAGGAGGATGGCTAGAGTAAAGGTAGGTCCGATTAAGGACAAAGGTGGGAGAATTTGCCTGGAGGCGGCGGAAGTGGGAGAAGTTCTAAATGAGTACTTCTCTTCGGTATTCACCAGGGAGAGGGGTCTTGATGACGCGGAAGGGAGTGCTGGTAGGGGTAATGTTCTCGAGGTTGTAGATATCAAGAGAGAGGATGTGTTGAAGTTGTTAAATAATATTAAGACAGATAAATCTCCGGGGTCTGACGGGATTTTCCCCAGGCTGCTTTGAGAGGCTAGGGAGGAGATTGTTGAACCGCTGGTAAGGATCTTTGCATCCTCGTTGTCCACGGGGATGGTGCCAGAGGATTGGAGGGTTGCGAATGTTGTCCCCTTGTTCAAAAAAGGTACTAGGGATAGGCCAGGGAATTATAGACCGGTGAGTCTCACATCTGTGTTGGGTAAGCTGTTAGAAAGGATTCTAAGGGATAGGATTTATGAACACCTAGAGAATCATGGACTGATTAGGGACAGCCAGCATGGCTTTGTGAAGGGAAGATCTTACCTCACAAGCCTGATAGAGTTCTTTGAGGAGGTGACCAGGAAGATTGATGAGGGCAGTGCGGTGGATGTGGTTTACATGGATTTTAGTAAGGCGTTTGATCAGGTTCCTCATGGTAGGCTTCTTCAGAAGGTCAGAGGCCAAGGGATCCAAGGAAGCTTGGCTGTGTGGATTAGGAATTGGCTTGCATGTAGAAAGCAGAGGGTTGTGGTGGAAGGAGTGCCCTCAAATTGGAGGGCAGTGACTAGTGGTGTCCCACAGGGATCGGTTCTGGGACCTCTACTTTTTGTGATATTTATAGATGACTTAGATGAGGGGGTAGAGGGCTGGGTTAGTAAGTTTGTGGACGACACTAAGATCGGCAGTGTTGTGGATAGTGTGGAGGGCTGTTGGAGCTTACAGAGGGATATTGATAGGATGCAGAGCTGGGCTGACAAGTGGCAGATGGAGTTCAATCTGGAGAAGTGTGAGGTGGTACACTTTGGAAGGACAAACTCCAGGGCAGAGTACAGGGTAAATGGCAAGGTACTTGGCAGTGTGGAGGAGCAGAGGGATCTGGGGGTTCATATTCACAGTTCATTGAAAGTTGCCTCACAGGTGGAAAGAGCAGTTAAGAAGGCCAATGGGATGTTGGCCTTCATAAATCGCGGGATTGAGTTTAAGAGCCGCGAGGTGATGATGCAGCTTTACAAAACTCTAGTTAGGCCACACTTAAGAGTACTGTGTTCAGTTCTGGTCGCCTCATTATAGGAAGGATGTGGAGGCATTGGAGATGGTGCAGAGGAGATTTACCAGGATGCTGCCTGGTTTAGAGAGTATTGAATATGAGGAGAGGCTTAAGGTGCTAGGGCTTTATTCACTGGAAAGGAGGAGGATGAGAGGATACATGATAGAGGTATATAAAATATTGAGAGGAATAGATAGAGAAGACAGTCAGCGCCTCCTTCCCAGGGCATCAATGCTCAAGACGAGAGGGCATGGCTTTAAGGTTATGGGTGGGAGGTTCAGGGGAGATGTCAGGGGGAGGTTTTTCACCCAGGGAGTGGTTGGTGCATGGAATGCACTGCCTGGGGTGGTGGTGGAGGCAGATACATTGGACAGGTTCAAGAGCTTGTTGGATAGGCATATGGAGGAGTGTGGGATGGGGGGATATGCGGGAGGAAGGGGTTAGGTAGTGTGAGGGTGGTTTGATGGACGGCACAACATGGTGGGCTGAAGGGCCTGTTTTGTGCTGTATGTTTCTGTGGTTCTATGGTACTCAAACCTACAGCCTCCTGATATTTTTCTATCTGCATTTCTAAACCTGTGAGCCATGTTGGTCAGGATGCATTTATTGCCCACCACTATCTGGTTAAATAAGTGGACTTAGAAGGTCTAAAGAGCTGCACTCTCACTAGAAATGGGAAGATTGTGGTCACAGTGGAATCCCACCATTGAGCTCACCAGGCAGGTGATCTATGAAGGTGTTTAAACATTGTGGAAGTTCTTCTGAAAGAGTACTGAAGTGCCAGCTGATTGGCAAGTGGATGTTGTCTTACTTGTCCCCAAGACAGGACACTGGACTCTCAAGAAACATCCCAACTTATACATTTTTTCTGCTCGATTCAGATTGAACTTCATATCAGACCACACATCCATTTCTGTTTCTTGTAACTACCATTGTCAAATTTATTCCAAAAACATTCTTAAGAATCACTTGATGTTGTCTAAACAACCCTGCGAAATCTTGTAGATTGTCAGGAGGAGCTCACCAACCACCAGTTGTAAAAGATTCTCACTGTTGTCATTTACTATGGCAGGTATGGTATCTCCAGAGACAGAGTCCTGCTCACATCAGCGCTTGCATTGTGAAACGCCCAGTAAAAATGTGGGTGTTGCAGAAGACATGAGTGAAGCTCTTGCCTTTCAAAGCAAATGAAGATGACTGCGGAGCCCACTCATGAACAGTGGAGGATGTGACAGAGAACAATCAGGGCTCAGCAATGACAGCGATAACAGAGCTATTTGAGGAATTAACACCAAGGTTCAGAGCTGTAACAGTAGACTCACTGGATGTGACCATGCAGAAAGACTGTCCTCTGCCATTCTTCTTCAGATCCCCTTCAAAACTCTGACCCCCTGCCTTAAACCCATGCCCTCATTCTCCGAAGCTCTCATGAATGAAGTTCCAACCTGCTCAACTTCTCTGCATAACTCAGTCTCTTGAGTCCCGGCAACATCCTCTGCGCTCTTTCCAGCTTAATGACATCTTTCCTATAGCAGGGTGACCAGAACTGAACACAATATTCTCAGTGAGGCCTCACCAGCATCTTCTACAACCGCAGCCTAACATTTGATAATCCAACAGAGTTATTCCCCTCGCAACATTTAACCAGACAGAAAGACTTTCCATGGGATTAGGGGAGGATCTTTGAGCACGGGCAGTTCATGGAGCTGCCTCCCACTCTTGTACATTTGTCCACCACCATTCCAGACTGGATGCAGCAGGCTGGCAGAACTTTGTTACTGATCTCTCAGCTGCAGAACTGCTTACCTGTCCACAGAGAGCTGCTCCAGCTGTTTCCCACATCCACCCTGCAAATATTCCCCTGACTCAGGACATGGACAACCTCCCATTTCCCATGTTACACTCCACCTGCCACACTTTCCCCACTCACTTGTTACCTCCACCTTTCACTGACCCCATGTGCCGTCCTCACAACCTGCTTTCCCATCCACCTTCCACCGACACCCCTTCCAACTGCACAACGTCCTCCCATAAAACTAAGTACAGAACTGCCCGGTCCTGTTTGGTTTGTTACCAACTCCCTATCTCCCTCTGTGTTTGGGTCTCTGTAGCACACTCTCAGCAGGGGGATGGTCCCTGTGTTGTTGATCAGCTCAACACATATTGCTTCCCATGTTGATCATTCCAGCACACCTTCCCTTCTCACACCCTTGCCGGATGTGCCTGTGTGTCAGAAATGAATAAACCCCAACCATGCAAGGTTCCGTGGAAAATAAACAAACTGACAACAATCTGTTCACAGGAGGGAGGTGAATTACACAGAAACATGTTTTGCATATTTGACATACTGAGATACCTCAGTGCACCTGGAAGGCTGTGCTGGAATGGGGTCGGTGCACTGGGACTGACACCATTTTGTTCAATGTCTCACTGCATCTAAATTCAATTCTGAGCAAGGCCCAAAACCACTGATTGTTTGGGAGCCTGAAGTGCAATCTCTCTGGGTAATTGTGGCTTCCTTGTTCCGCAGATCTCTCCATGTGGGGTCACAGACTCACAGAATGGTTACAGCTGCCAAGGGAGCCATTCAGCCTGTTAAGTTCCCCACTTGGAGTACTGTGCTCAGTTCCGGTCACCTCACTACAGGAAGGATGTGGAAGCCACAGAAAAGGTGCAGAGGAGATTTACAAGGATGCTGCCTGGAATGCGGAGCATGCCTTATGAAAACAGGTTGAGGGAACTCGGTCTTTTCTCCTTGGAGCGACGAAGGATGAGGGGGGACTTGATGGAGGTGTATAAGATGATGAGAGGCATTGATCAGGTGGATAATCAGAGGCTTTTCCCCAGGGCTGAAATGGTGACCACAAGAGGACATAGTTTTAAGGTGCTGGGGAGTAGGTATAGAGGAGATGTCAGGGGTAAGTTTCTTTACTCAGAGAGTGGTGAGTGTGTGGAATGGGCTGCCGGAAACGGTGGTGGAGGCGGATACGATAGGGTCTTTTAAGAGACTGTTGGATAGGTACATGGAGGTGAGAAAAATAGAGGGCTATGAGTAAGCCTAGTAATTTCTAGGGTAGGGACATGTTCAGCCCAGCTTTGTGGGCTGAAGGGCCTGAATTGTGCTGTAGTTTTTCTATGTTTCTAAAAAGAATAATGTTAACTTGGACAGTGAGGGAAAAGATAGTCATTGAACACAACTATATAGTCTGAACTCTCAAAGAAACCTGAGAGGACGAAGTGACAGAAGAACTTAAAGGGACTGCACATGAATGGACACAGAATACAAAATCAAAGGGGAACTGGAAGCAGGAACCTTGCTGAGATGCACTCGGATCCTATACACAGTTCTGGTCTCCACTGTACGGAAAGGGTACAGAAACACCACTGAAGGAGAGAACATATTTCCAGGGAAGGTGCCAGAACTGAGAAGCCGCACTTATCAACAAAGGTTGAGCAATACTGAGCTCTTTCATCCTTCAGTGACTGAGGGTGATCTCCCTCTCCCTCTCTTTCTCTCTCTCTGAATGACTACCTGCTGTAACTGTAGAGCCACGACTACAATGAACACTTGGATGTTAAAGCCAGATGGTTGTGTGTGGGGTGTCTGAGGGGGTCACTGGGATCCTCCTTCAAACTATGAAGATTCAATCGGGTCAAAGTAGAGAAATGTTTCCACTTGTGGTGCAGTCCAAAAGCAGGGACCGTAAATATCAGAGAGCCACTGATCAATCCAGCAGGCTCCTCGAGAGAAACCCTTTTCTCCAGAGTGTTCAGGATGTGACTCACTGGGGTCAGGGATGGTTGAGACAGATCAGAATCTCACATTTAAGGGAAAGACAGAGAAGCTCATGAGGGAGAAAGGAAAGTCACAACTGATCGTGTTAGATGAAGGAGGGTGAGAGGAGGCTCATGTGGAGCATAAACAGGGACAGAAACATATGGGATTTGATTTGTTCACAGGCCGTGGTGACACTGGCCAGACCTGCATTTATTGTCCTTCCCTCATCATCCTCTGACCATTTCAGAGGGCAGGTAAGAGTCCACACATTGATGGATCTCTGGAGTTGCAGCAAGGCCGGACTGGGGAAGGATGGCAGATTCCTTACCCTGAAGAACAACAGTGAACCAAATGAGTTTTTACAACAGTCTGGGAGTTTCATCATCACCGTTACTGATCGTAACTTTTTACTCCAGATTTATTGCATTTTATTTACTTGGATCCATTTTCCCCTGCTGCTGGGATGGGATTCAAATTCATGTCCCTGGATCATTAGGATACCACCCAGTAACAACCACTGTACTGTCGCACCCCTGTTACTCTGCAGGACGTCACACATAATTCTATCTGTGCTGGTAATGTAACACGTCATCATTAACTGTACCTTGCTGAAGTCCCTCAGGCCAATCCAAGCGTATATTTTGGATCTGGTCACCTTTTGTATCACCTTAAAAATGAAGTTGTTGTGCTGCCTGGAGACCACAGAAGCCAGATGTCCGCGATATTTCTTTCTTTTACAGAAAAGCTTTGAACAAAATATATAATTTACTGGTTGATAAGAATCAGAATCTTTCATCCTCCTACAGGCCCCTCAGTAAATCATCGAAACTGATGTTGGAAATTCTGCAACTTTGTTCACATGAAACAGAGTTCTTGTTCTTCAAAGTCTTTGGTGTCACAACCAGCACTGTGTTAACTCCTGGATGTGGAGTTTCCCCTTTTTGTTTTCTAATTTGTATAAACGATTTGGATGTGAATGTACAAAGCGTGGTTGGTAGGTTTGCAGATGGTACTAAAATAGATGCTGTTGTAGTTAACGTAGAAGGTTATAGAAAAATTACAAGGGGATCTTGATCAGTGAGGTTTGTGGACTGAGGATTGGCAAGTGGCTTTCAATCCAGATAAACGTGGGCTATTACATTTTGGGAGATTAAATCAGGGTAGGACTTGTACTGTGAATGGTAGGGCCCTGGGGAGTGTTACGGAACAGAGGGACCTAGGAGTGCAAATGCATAGTTTGCTGAAAGCGACATCACAGGTAGACAGGGTGGTGAAGAAGGCATTTGGCACGCTGGCCTTCATCAGTCAGGGCATTGAGTGTAGGAATTGGGAAGTTATGTTGCAGTTATATAAGATGTTGGTGAGGCTGCACTTGGCGTACCGTGTACAGTTTTGGTCACCCTGTTATTGGAAAGATGTTATTAAATTAGAAAGAGTGCAGAAAAGCTTTACCAGAATGTTGCTTGGACTTGGGGGGCCTGAGTTACAAGGAAAGGTTGTGAAAATCAGCTCTTTTTTCCCTGGAATTTAGGAGATTGAGTGGTGTCCTGATAGAGGTATATAAAATCATAAGGGGCATTGACAGGGTGAAGGCACACCGCTTTTTTCCCAGTGAAGGCTTACTAAAAACAAAAGGACATCGTTTTAAGATCAGAGGTGAGAAATTTAAAAGGAACATCAGGGACAGCTTTTTCATGAAAAGGGTGGTGCGTATTTGGAATGAGCTGCCAGAAATAGTGATTGAGGCAGGCACATTTCAACATTTAAAAGACATCTAGACAAGTACATGGATAGGAAAGGTTTAGATGGTGATGGACCAAGTGCTGGCAGATGGAACCAGCTCACTGGGCAACACAGTCGACATGGACGAGTTGGGCTGAAAGGCCTGTTTTCATGCTGTATGACTTAGGACTCTAAAATCCCTAATATTTCACCTATTGATCCGACTGATAGAAACCAGAGCCCACGGCCACAGTGAAGTGCACTCTGGAATACAGGGACTCATCACAGGCAATTCAACGAGAGGCTGTGCTGTGAGTTCATGGGAATGAACTAGTAGAGCCCAATATTCCCCAGGCCTCCCAGGTTCAGGGACTTACCTCAGCATCTCTCCATGTCTTTTCAGAATTGAAGAAACGGTAACAGGAACTTGTACCTTTATATTCATACCAGTCTTTTGCACAATGTCCTTGGACTGGTTCTACAATGGCCCGTAGTCCCTCGTCCACTTCCGAGGAATTGTTTTCCCCTTTCATTTAAAATGGAATTTAGAGTTAAACCAAATGGAGTGATCGAAGCACCAATCCCACATTGTCACAACACCAGAAACTTGGAGCCACAGAGGGTGGCCAATGTTCTTCTGACAGGTTGCTGGAGGGGCTCCATTGTTTGAGTCGGGGACAAGGGGTAAACCGGGCAACTACAGGTCACAGTCTGACATTGGTGGTGGGGAAATGGTTAGAAACAGTTCTGAGGGATGGAATAAATCAGTATTTAGAGTTTGGCAGGTTATTCAAAGATAGCACATTTTGTTAATGGTTGAATAAGATGAAAAATTAAATTCGTGGAGGCTTTAATCAGTGCGGATAGAATGTTAGATGTTGCAAACATGGATTTTACCAAAACGTTTGAGGAAGTCCCACACAGTTGCTTCAAGTAGAAAAGTGAAAGGTGTTAGATCCTTGAGAAACAATTTTAGAAAATTGTGGTTAGTTCACACCTGAAGCATTGTGTGCAGTCCTGGTCACCATAGGAAGGACGTGACTGCACAGGAGAGGGTGCAGAGGAGATTCACCAGGACAGTGTCCCTGATGGAATGTTTCAGCTGTGAGAAGAGACCAGATAGAATTGTTTTGTTTCCCTTGGTGTGGAGGAGGCTGAGGGAAGACCTGATAGAGAAACCCCCATCACATTTAACAGTACTTAGACACTGAGATGTACATTTGAGGAGCTGTGACCAGCAGTGCTATGGACACAGGGCTGTGAGGTGGGTTGTGTTGAGTTTCCACCTGCACCAACACAATGGGCCAAGGGGCCTCCCTCTCGGACATAACTTTCCTCAGTTGCGCTGTCTCCATGGTGATTGTGTCCTTGCTCAGGTACAGACAAAAACAACACACTTCAAAGGGGTTTCACTCAAACCCTGTAAAGTATCAGCAAGACTTTCTGCTCCAACTTTCCTCCAATTACAGCCGACACATCACTTGGCTTCCTCCTTCTGACTCCCTCACCCAGCTTTGCGCTGTCAGAAAACAGAAATGTTGCACCCTGTCCTTGTATCCAAGGCATGCACAGAATGTGTCAATCGCTGATACCCAATGCTAGTTCTTGAGGAAGCCCATTGACAGCAGTCTGACATCCTGAAAAAGGCCTGTTCATTCTGATTTTCACATTTCTATCCTTTAAACAATCTTCACCCCATGCTCTAAGGTACCATCTCCATCAACTCCATGACTCTTATTGGGTATAACAACCTTTTATAAATCCATAGAGACCAAATTCATTGTTTCCAATGTACCTGCCATGCTAGTTACATCCTCAAGAACTCTGATGGATTTGTTAAACATGGCTTTCCCTTAATAAAACCTTTCTGATTCTGCCTAATTGTGTTTTAATTTGCTACCTTCCTCATTCCCAGGTCCTGATTGACAAATTCCAGCATCTTGCTCAAAACTGATGGTGCAGATTTTCTGATTCTGTGATTCTATGACAGGTGACTGGAAGTAAAATAGAGAATGATAATTCAAGTGTGTTAATGAGGTAAGGAGCATACAGACAAAGGCTCCATTTAGAGTCAGGGGAAAGATGGTAATAAGATGAAATAAAAGACTCCTCATCTGAATATATGCATCATTTGTTACAAAGTGGACAAATTTGTGTCACAAATATGAGTAAATGGGTTTGATTATATTGCCTTTCCCGGAGATGTGGTTGCAAAGTGACCAGGCTGGGAATTAAACATTCCCGAATAGTTTTTGAAGAGATCAGCAAAATGATAAAGGAGGGGGTGGCCCTGACAGTAAATGGTGGGATGAAGACAGCAGAGAGAAAGGATCTTTGTTCAGGAAATGAAGAAGTGACATCAGTTTGGGTGGAGCTGAGAAACGGCAATGGGCAGAAGACGTTGGTAGGGTTTGTCTGTGAGCCCCCAGTGGTGGGAGTGTGAGGTGTGGTGTATATCAGGACATCAGAGTAACATTTAGGATGGGTGTTAGAATAATGATGAGGGACTGTGACCTTTATTCAGACTGAACAAACTAAGTTAGCAACAACAGATGTTTTCACAGAGTTTATATGATGCTTTTCTCCATCAGTATGCTTCGGAACCAACAGATGTCCAGGATTGGTCAATCAATGAGAAAGGGTTATTTAATAATCTTGTAGTTAACGGGCCTTCGGGGAAGAATGATCATAACATTGTGTATATTATATTAAGGTTGAAAGTGATTCTGTTCAACCCATAACCAAGGCCTTAAAACTAACAAGAGCAAGCTGTAGGTATGAGGCATGAGTTGGTTTTGGTAGGTGGGTGATTGGGAAAATTCACTCACACGTGTGACCCTAGAGAAGTAATGGTGAATATTTAAAGAATCCACTGTTTGTTACAAACATAGATCCCTTTAAGGTAGAAAAAACAGCAGAAAAAGTGGTTCAGCCATAGCTAACATTTAAAGACAAAGATCAAAAGAAGACATATTATTGCCAAAAGGGCAGTAAACTGGAGAATTGGAATAATTGAAAACGTTCTTCAGCAACCTCAACCAATAAAACAAATGTCACCAAAGGTGACCCAAGATATTGCTGAGGAAAAGGAAAACAACATTTGAGAGGAATCCTGTGGGGCACATAAAAACAGACAAAACATTTCTATAGAAAGTCAAAAGGAGAGGATGAACAAGAACTAATGTGGGTCCCTGACAGACAGAGAGCGGAGACAGTATATTGAGGGATAAGGAAATGAGAGTAAAATTAAATAATTATTTTGTCTGTCTTCCTGGAAGAGAACACAGAAAACCTCAGAAATAGAGGAGAACAACAGGCACAGCAGGAATGAGGAGGTAAAACAAATTAGCATCAGCAATACACGACCACTGGACAAATAATGGTGCTGAAGGCCAATAAAACCTCAGGAACCAATGACCTGTATCCCAAGGTGTTGGGAGTGGTGACAATTAAGAAACTGCAGCCCCTGGGTTCCTGATGGATAGTCACATATCCCTCTTCCTGCAACTTTGTTTCCTTATGAAACATCACTGTGGAGAAATCTCTGTCTCCTGACATAGCAGAGTCTCTAAATCATCTTCCAACTCAACGGCTTGGAGATGAGTGTTCCAGACAATGGATATTTCCTACCACATTCTGACCAGTCCCAACGTCCACAAATTCCCATTTTCCACAGTCCCAACACAGAGCCTGTGCACTCATTCCTCACAACAATATATTTCCAAAGCTCCTGGAATCAATGGATCTTACCTGCCACATCACTGACGAGCAGTGTGGTCAGCACCAAAACCCACATCAGCATCATGTTTCTTTCCTCAAACCTAACACACAAGAAAACAATTCATCGTTAGTGTCAAGTTTCCCAGTGAAGGTGGGGATATCCTGCTGCCATTCCCACCTCTCTCTCTCCCAGCTGTCTGTGTCGATGAGGTTTCCAATGCTGTTTCATCCCTGTATATGTGGAGTTCTTTGATCTTGGAGACCTCTGGCACCATTGAAATCAAACCTAATTGGTTGGACCAACTGACGTAAAAAATGACTGACAGATAAGAACAAGATGAACAGGAAACCACAGGAATGACTTGTGAGCTCCATGTGTGACTGTAGAATGTTGCACTGTAACTGAACACTGAGAAATGGAGGCTGCAGAAAACATTTATGATCCCATTGTATGTTTACGATATTAGAGTTCAATGAATATTTTCAACAAGAGCTATTAAGAGAGAACATAGAACATAAAACATAGAACAGTACAGCACAGTGAGGGCCCTTTGGACCATGATGTTGTGCCGACCTATATAAACCTAGTCCATGATCAATCTAACCCTTGCCCCCCACACAGCCCATACCCTGCATTCTTCTTACATCCATGTGCCTATCTAAGAGTCTCCTAAATGTTCCTATTGTATCTGCCTCTACCACTACCTCCGGCAGTGCATTCCAGGCACCCACCATTCTCTGTGGAAAAAAACCTACCTCTGACATCACCCCAAAACTTCTCACCATTCACCTTAAATGAATGTCCTCTCGTATTGGCCATTGACACCCTGGGAAAAAAGTGCTGGCTGTCCACTCTATCTGTGCCTCTCATAATCTTGTACACCTCTATCAAGTCACCTCTCATCATCCATCATTCCAAAGAGAAAAGCCTCAGCTCACACAGCCTTTCCTCATGTGACATGTTCTCTAATCCAGGCCGCATCCTGGTAAATCTCCTATGCAGCCTCTCTAAAGCTTCCATATCTTTCCGATAATGAGACGACCAGAACTGAACGCAATACTCGAAATGTGGTCTAACCAGAGTTTTATAGAGCTGCAACATTACCTCGTGGATCTTGACATCAGTCCCTTGACTAGTGAAGGCCAGCACACCACACGCCTTTCAACCACCCTATCAAATTGCACGGCAACATTAAGGGATCTGTGGAATTGAACCCCAACATCCCTCTGTTCCTAGAACTAGAGGGTATATTATAGGTAAATATACATTGGAACTGGGAAATGTTAAAGGTGGAACAAGTTTAACACTGGAGAGAAAGTGGGGTGGAGGGCAGGAGAGAGTGAGTGAGGCACGGGGTGATGGAGAGGGCTGAAAGAGGCTGATCAAGGTTGGTGAATGACCAAAGGTACATCCGAAGGAGGAGTGAATAGGAAAACAGAGAATTATTTTTCCCAGTATCAAGGGGTGTCCCACTGAACTCACCAACAGTTTAATCTGAAATAACGTGTGAATGGTTCAATGTAGGAGCATGTGGAAAGGGTTTAAGGAAAGTTGGCAAATGGTTGATTGGACAGTAGCTGAGCAGGTTCAGTAAAACCGAGACAGATCTCAGATTGTTGAGGGAAGGAGATTTAGATAACGTTATTGTGTTTCTCACTTCCTTCTGAGGGCAGGTCCATTGGTTTTTCTCTGCAAGAGTTGAAATGTGTTATTCTTAATCTTATGACATAAGATTACTGATAAAGCTGGAATTTATTTTACAACATTGTTGCTGGGAGATTGTGTTGGTGCAAAGTTTTGAGATCTCACTGTGTCCTCACTGATAACCTCTGTGGGCACTTAATGAAGGATAAGCTCCTTGGTCAGGGTTTGGAGTCACAGAGGGGCCAGGGTGGGGATGACCAGCAGGTTCCCATACAAAGGGTCCTCACTGAGGATTTGGGCATTTACTGCAGGCTGACAGTTCCATTTACTGAGATGCCCCCACAATATAATCATGACAGTCTGTACATTCTGAGCATCCACAGCCCTATAAGGTCAAACATTGAAAAGATTCCCAACCCTCTGCACAAGGAAATTTCTTCTCTTCTAAATCTTCAAATATTGACACCACCCTGGTTCTAGACTCTCCAGACTGAGGAAACAGCCTCTCATTATCCAGCCCTCAGTCCCTCCTGGAATTCTCAATGAGATCACCTGCAGTTTTTCTCTAAATTCCGATGAGTTTAGTCCAATTTTCCTCAACCTCTCTTCAATAGACACTTCCCTCATTCCAAAAATCCCTCTGGTGAATTGATGCTGCACTGATTCCAAGTCAAGTACTTCCTGTCTTACATACAGAGACCAAAACAACTCCCTGAACTGCAAATGTCGTCTCTCTGAAACACTGTAGAATATCAGTGAGACTTCCTTGATTTTGTTCTCCAAAGCCCTTTCAATAACAGACAACATGCTATTGACTTCATGATTGCTTGTTCCATCTGCAGGTTAACTTTGTGTATCTGCTGAACCAGCACACCTGGACCCCTCCACACACCAACATTTACTGGTCTCTCACCATGTGAAATGTTCTGTTTTGCAATTTCTCCCAGCGAACAGCACAACCTCCCAGTTCCCCACAGTACGCTCCAACTGTAGCATTTACTATTTTGTATTCAATGTAACCTAATTCAGGAGGTTGTCCCTGACCACAACAACTGCTCTGGGTACAGGTGTGTTGGGTATAGATACAAAAGATTAAGTGGCTATGTTCCATCCAGTACAAAGAAACAATATGTCGCAAAAACAATGGTCACTGTCTGTTCCTCAAAACCTTTGCAGTCGGAGACATCAAGTATCCCATCAGGCTTTGGGAGGACACTCTGACTGGAAAGAGATGCTGAGAACTACAGAAGAAAGAGAATAATGAAGCAACATCATGAGATCAACACTTGTCAGCTTTAATGTGAGGAAGTAGAGTTGTGCTGAGAGAGGCCTGTGAACAATGGCATTGTAAGTGACTCCACTATGAACCATCCAGAGAGCAGAATAAGTAAATGGGGATGTTTTGGGAATGTCATTCTGTGGACGAAACACTTTTGATGAATTGTGAAGCATAGCACACCTTATAATTAAAGAACTCTCTGGCTGATAAGAAAATACATGCTCTTTTTCACCCCATCTTGGGTATTAATTGTGATGGGTGATTATCATTGAAGGGGCCTAAGTCTGAGATAAGGATGTAAAATGGAAAGGAAACTGATGTGTCTTGTCATTCAGTCCTTGAATGAATGACAGCTTGAATGATTGACTTCAGAATCGCAATCTCCTGGACTGGGACTGAGAACAAAGAATGCCTTGAGAAGGTTGGAAGAAAAATCATATCAAAAAAAGGGCAGTCTGATACATTGGAAGCGACAACCCTGGGACAACCACCGTAAGAAGAAGGGCCCTGAACTCAGAACTCAGAGAAGACTATTTGATGGAGTGAATGTGGTCAGTTTTATCTCAAACGGGTAGCATTTAAGCCAAGCCATGAGTCTTGTGATTTAATGTAAGAAGTGATGAGTTGTAACAGTAAACGTCAGTGTGATACATGCATGTTTAAGTAACTCGAGTGGTAATAAAGGGACTAAACTCTAGTTTAGAATCTTTTGATTGACACATCAGTTCATACCCTATAGAGGTAATAGGGTCAACACCTTGGAGACACGCCCCCGAATGACTGTGGTACAGGTCTCTTTTCCTCCCAATGTGTCCTGTTGACTGCAAAATCAGAATCAGGTTCATTATCACTGACATATGTTGTGAAATTTGTTATTTTGTGGCAGCAGTACATAAATAGTGCAAAAGAGGAATAATGAGGTAGTGTTCATCGGTTAATGAACCATTCAAAAATCTGATGGTGGGGGGGAAGAAGCTGTTTCTGAAACATTGAGTGTGGATCTTCAGGCTCCTGTACCTCCTCCCTGATGTTAGGAATGTGAAGAGGGCATGTCCTGGGTGCTGAGGGTCCTTAATGAAGGATGCTGCCTTCTTGAGTCACGCATCTTGTAGATGTCCTTGATGACGGGGAGGGTTGTGACGTGATGGAGCTGGCTGAGTCTACAACCCTCTGCAGCCTCTTTCAGGTTTCTCTCAAACAACAGATTTCACGTCATATAAGTCAGTGATAATAAACCTCAATCCAATTCTTTCTCTCTCTCTCCCCCTCCCTCTCTCTCTCACTTCTACCATCACCCCCCAATCCCCCTTCTTCTCCATATTTTACAAACTTTGTCTCTTTGACCTTACCCACTACCAATTTCAAGACTTAAAAGGGCTTTGGAGTACGAAATCAAGGAAATCTCACTGATACTCTAGTGTTTCAGTGAGATAACATTTGCAGTTCAGGGGGTTGTTTTGGTCTCCGTACGTAAGACAGGAAATACTTGACTTGGAGTCAGTGCAGTATCGATTCACCAGAGGGATTTTTGGAATGAGGGAAGTGTCTATTGAAGAGAGATTGAGGAAAATTGGACTAAACTCACTGGAATTGTCTGTTTACCTCCTCCCTCACCACCATCCGGGGTCATAAACAGCCATTCCAGGTGATGCAGAGTTTCACCTGCACCTCTTCCAACCTGCTCTACTGCATTCGGTGCTCACGCTGTGGCCTCCTCTACACTGGAGAGACCAAGCGTAGACTAGGCGACCATTTTGCGGAACACCTGCGCTCCGTCCACAACGGCCATCTCGAGCTTCCGGTTACATGTCATTTCAACTCTCCTTCCCACTCCCTCACCGACCTGTCTGTCCTCAGCCTTCTCCATTGCTACGGTGAGGCCAGACACAAATATCACAAAACAATCTCATATTCTACTTGGGTCACTTGCAGCCCATGGTATGAACATTGAATTTTCCAGTTTCAGGTTCCTCTCCCTCACACACACCTGTCGACCTCGGTTTCTCCTCCATTTGTTCACCTTTCCCATCTGGACCTCACTTGTTTGTGCACCACTTCCAGACAGAATCTGCTGTGATGAAGCCTCACCGCCCTCTCCCATCTACACCATCACCATCTGTGTAATTCAGATTCGCCTGCTTCTCACTCTCCCACAGACCTTCCCTTCGCTCTCTCCACCCTCTCCCTTCCCTGAAACTTAAAACATCTTTGATTTCAAAATTATCATTGTACTGATGAACGGTTGTTGACCTGAAATCTAAACCTGGTGCATCTCTCTGTCCTGATGCTGTCTGATCTGCTGAGTATTTGGTGCAGTTTTGAATTTTCACTTCAGTTTGGGGGAGTCAGGAGGGAGAAAGGAAGGTGCAGGGGTGTGGGCAGTGGGTGGGGGAGTGGAAGTAACTGGGTCCCTTACGGGGAGCTTGTACAGACTTGACAGGCTGAATGGTCTCCTTTGCTGCTGTAACTATTCTGTGAGTCTGTGACCCCACATGGGGAGATCTGAGGAACAAGGAAGCCACCATCAGATTGCACTTCAGGCCCCCAAACAATCAGCAGTTTTGGGCATTGCTCAGAATTGAATCTGGATGCAGTGAGACATTGGTGTCTGTCCCAGTGCACCGACCCCATTCCACCACAACCTGTCAGGTGCACTGAGATATCCCGGTTTGTCAAATGTGCAAAACATTTTTCTGTGTAATTCACCTCCCTCCTGTGAACAGATTGTTGCCAGTTTGTTTATTTTCCACAGTACCTTGCATGGTTGGGGTTTATTCATTTCTGACATGCAGGCACATCTGGCAAGGGTGTGAGGAGGGAAGGTGTGTTGGAATGATAAGCAAGGGAAGCAATATGTGTTGAACTGATGAACAACACAGGGGCCATCCCCCTGCTGAGAGTGTGCTGCAGAGACCCAAACACAGAGGGAGATGGGGAGTTGGTAACAAACCAAACAGGACCGGGCAGTTCTGTACTTAGTTTTATGGGAGGACGTTGTGCAGTTGGAAGGGGTGTCGGTGGAAGGTGGATGGGAAAGCAGGTTGTGAGGACGGCACGTGGGGTCAGTGAAAGGTGGAGGTAACAAGTGGGTGGGGAAAGTGTGGCAGGTGGAGTGTAACGTGGGAAATGGGAGGTTGTCCATGTCCTGAGTCAGGGGAATATTTGCAGGGCAGATGTGGGAAACAGCTGGAGCAGCTCGCTGTGGACAGGAAAGCAGTTCTGTACCTGAGAGATTGGTATCAAAGCTCTGCCAGCCTGCTGCATCCAGTCTGGAATGGTGGTGGACAAATGTACAAGAGTGGGAGGCAGCTCCATGAACCACCTGTGCTCAAGGAACCTCCCATAGTCCCATGGAAAGACTTTCTTTGTGGTCAAATGTTATGAGGGAAATAATCCCTGACAGGCGATTGGAACAGTTCCCTCTCTGGGCTGTTTTCATTTCACTTCAGTGATCTAAATGCTGACACACTGGGTACAGCGTTTCCATTGCACTTCTCCTGCTGGTTACATCCTCAAAAACTGTTGGATTATCAGACATGGTTTTCCCTTCATTTATCCATGTTGGTTCTACCTCATCATGTCCTGATTTTCCAAGCATCCGGCACCCAGTTCCTCATTGGTCGATTCCAGTGTTTTGTCGACAGCTGCTGTCAGCCCAACTGGTTCATCGTTCCCTATTTTTCAATGTCTTCTCTCCATGGAAACATAGCAAACTTCATTTGCTTGCAATCTGCTGAGAGTGTTCCAGACTCTGGGAAACATTGATGGGCAATTTGCTGGATACACTGGAATGAAGGGATGACAGAAAGTCCCAGGACACGGGGCTGCTCCACACCCACTGATCACAACTATTTTTCATTACTTGTCGACTGGGCTCAGTCGATACCATTCTCATCTCTGAGTCATTAGGTTATGGGTTCAAGTCACAAGACAGAAACCAGAGCACAACAAGCAACGGTGACAATTCATTCTGGTGCTAAAGGGGTCCTGCACTGTGGGAGGTGCTGGATTTCAGATCCTCTCAGCTGGTTGTAAGGTTCGCATTGCCCTAGAACATAGAACATTACATCACAGTACAGGCCCTTCGGCCCACAATGTTGTGCCGGCATTTTATCCTGCTCTAATATCTATCTAACCTTTCCCTCCCACATAGCCCTTCATTTCTCTATAATTCATGTGGTTAATTAAGACTCTCTTAAATGTCCCCAATGTACCTGCCCCCACCACCTCTGCCAGTAGTGCGTTCCATGCACCCACCACTCTCTGTGTAAAGAACATACCTCTGACATCCCCCTTATACCTTTCTCCAATCACCTTAGATTTATCCCCCCTCGTGTTAGCCATTTTCGCCCTGGGAAAAAGTCTCTGACTGACCACTCGATCTTTGCCTCTTATCACCTTGTACACCTCTATCAAGTCACCTCATCCTCCTTCTCTCCAAAGAGAAAAGTCCGAGCTCAGTCAACCTATCCTATTGGACATGTTCTCCAATCCAGGCAGCATCCTGGTAAATCTCCTCTGCACCCTCTCTAAAGCTTCCACGTCCTTCCTATAATGAGGCAACCAGAACTGAACACAATACTCCAAGTGTGCTCTAACCAGAGTTCTCTAGATCTGCATCATTACCTCGTGGCTCTTGAACTCAATACCCCGACTAATGATTGCTCACACACCATATGCCTTCTTAACAACCCTATCGACCTGCATGGCAACCTTGAAGGATCTATGGACATGGAGCCCAAGATCCCTCTGTTCCTCCACACTCTGAAAGTCCTGCCATTAACCCTGTACTCTGCCTTCAAATTCGATCTTCCAAAGTGTATCACTTCACACTTTTCTGGGTTGACCTCCATCTGCTACTTCTCAGCCCAGCTCTGCATCCTATCAGTATCCTGTTGTAATCTACAGCAACCTTCTACACTATCCACAACACCACCAACCATCGTATCATCAGCAAACTTACTAACCCACCCTTCCACATCCTCATCCAAGTCATTTATAAAAATCACAAAGAGCAAGGGTCCCAGAACAGACCACTGCAGAACACCAATGGTCACCGGCCTACAGGCAGAATACGCTCCATCTACCACCACCCTCTGTCTTCAATGAGCGAGCCAATTCTGAATCCATACAGCCAAGTCTCCCTGGATCCCATGCCTCCTGACTTTCTGAATAACCCTTCCATGAGGAATCTTATCAAACGCCTTACTAAAATCCATGTACACCGAATCCACTGCTCTACCTTCGTCAATGTGCTTTGTCACATCCTCAAAGAATTCAGTCAGGCTCGTCAGGCACAATTTGCCCCTCACAAAGCCATGCTGACTGTCCCTAATCAGCCAATGCTTCTCTAAATGCCTATAAGTCCTGTCTCTAAGAACCTTCTCCAGTAATTTGCACACCACTGAAGTAAGACTCACTGGTCTGTAATTCCCACGGTTATCCCTACTCCCTTTCTTAAACAAAGGAACAACATTTGCCACCCTTCAATCATCTGGCACTACTGTGGCCAGTGAGGATGCAAAGATCATTGCCAAAGGCGCAGCAATCTCTTCCCTTGCTTCCCGTAATAACCTTGGATATAACCCATCCAACCTCAGTGACTTATCTATCCTAATGTTTTTCAAATGTTCCAGCACATCCTCTTATCTCATGTCGACATGCACATCAGCCAGTCGTATGCCATCCTAACTCACATCAAGGTCTCTCTCACTGGTGAATACAGAAGCAAAGGATTCATTAAGGACCTCCCCTACCTCTTCCAACTCCAGACATATGTTTTCTCTTTCGTCCCTGATCGGTCCTACCCTCACTCTAGTCATCCTCTTATTCTTCACACACGTGTAAAACCCCTTGGGGTTTTCCTTAATCCTACTCACCAAAGCCTTTTCATGCCCCCTTCTAGCTCTCCTAAGTCCAATCTTAAGCTCCCTCTTGGCTACCCTGTAACTCTCCAGAGCTCAGTCTGATCCATGCTTTCTCAATCTTAGGTGAGCTTCTTTCTTCCTCTTGACAAGACATTCTACATCTCTTGTCAAGCACGGTTCCTTCACTCCACTGTCCTTACCCTGCCTCAATGGGACAAACCTACTCAGAAGCCCATGCAAGTATTCCCTAAACAACCTCCACATTTCCGCTATTCACTTCCCCAAGAACATCTGTTCCCAATTTACACTCACAAGTTCCTGCCTAATAGCAGCATAATTCCCCCTCCCCCAATTAAATACTCTCCCATATTTTCTGCTCCTATCCTTCTCCAAGGCTATGGTAAAGGTCAAGGAGTTATGGCCACTATCTCCAAAATGCTCTCCCACTGAGAGATCTGAAACCTGATTAGGCTCACTGCTACCATCAGGTCCAGAATGTCCTCTCCTCCAGTCGGCCTGTCCACATACTGTGTCAGGAATCCTTCCTGGACACACCTAACAAACTCTGCCCCATGTATCTCCTTTACACTAAGGAGGTGCCAATCAATATTAGGGAAGTTGAAATCACCGATGACAACAACCCTGTTATTTCTGAATCTCTCCAAAATCTGCCTCCCGATCTGCTCTTCAGTGGCTCAGCTGTTATTGGGGGGCTCTGTAGGATACTCCCAGTAGAGTGATCACTCCTTTCCTGTGTCTGACTTGCACCTATACAGACTCAGTAGATGATCCCTCCAGAATATCCAGCAGCCATTCCTGCCCTTGCGTCAGCCAAGTCTCTGGAATGGCCACCACGGTGTAGTTCCATGTACTTCCCCACGGTCTAAGTTCATCAGCCTTGTTCCTGAGACTTCTCGCATTAAAGTCGACACACTTCAGCCCATCCAACTGACTGCAATTTTATGCCTGTCCTTCCTCACATTCTTTCTACACTCTGCATCTACTTGTACACTAAATGAACTAACCTCTGATCTATCACTCTGGTTCCCAACCCCCTGCCAAACTAGTTTAAACCCTCCCCAAACCTGTCCGCAAGTATATTCGTCCCCCTCCAGTTCAGGTGTAACCTGTCCCTTTTGTACAGGTCGTACTTTCCCCAAAAGAGATCCCAATGATCATCAAATATGAACTCAGCCCCCTGTACCAATTTCTCAGCCACGCATTCATCTGCCAAATCATACTATTCTTACCCTCACTGCAATGTGGCACAGGCAGCAATCCAGAGATTACTACCCTTGAAGTCCTGCTTTTCAGCTTCCTACCTAACCCCCATATTCCCTCTTCAGGACCTCATCTCTTTTCCTACCTATGTCATTAGTACCAATATGTACCACAACCTCTGGCTGTTCACCCTCCCCTTTCAGAGTGCTGTGGACCCATTCAGAGATGTCCCTGACCCTGGGACCGGGGAGGCAACATACCATCCAGGAGTCTCTTTCACCTCCACAGAAACTCCTGTCTGCCCCTCTTACTATGGAATCCCCTATCACTGCAGCTCTCCTCTTCTCCCTGCTTCCTTTCTGTGCCACACGACCAGGCTCAGTGCTAGGGACCTGGTCACTGCAGCTTTGCCCTGGTAGGTCATTCCCCCCCAACAGTATCCAAAGCGGTATACCTGTTATTGAGGGGAACAGCCACAGGGGTACTCTGCACTACCTGCCTATTTTCTGTCCTTCTCCTGACAGTCACCCAGCCACCTGCCTCCTGCAGATTAGGAGTGACTGCCTCCCTGTAGCTCTTATCTATGAACTCCTTGTTATCCCACAGGAGCCAAAGGTCATCCAGCTGCAGCTCTAGTTCCCTATCACGGTCTGTAAGGACCCACAGCTGGATGCACCTCATGCAGATGTAGTTATCAGGGAGACGGGTTGTCTCCCAGAACTCCCACATCTCACAAGATGAACACACCACTGACCCTGGAGCCATTCTAACTACTCTGGCCTGGCACTTAAGGAAACACCAAAGCAAGAATGAACAACACTTACCAGAGACTTACCTTTGCCTCTTCTCACTGAAGCCTATTGAGCCAAAGCCTCAGTCTCCCACTCTAACACTGGCCCACTCACACAATGGCCACTCCCAAAATGGCCACTCCACTTGTACCTACCTTCCTTTTATTTGCTACTGTTAATCAGCCAATGAATTGGGAACAATTTGCAAACGTGCCTCTTTTAGACTCTTGCAAGGTGAAACTCACACGCACAGAGACTCACCTCTTTTCAAAGGTTCCTCTGCAAAGGTCCAATTGCAAAGACGTCCAAAGGATTTATTCCTATTATTTTACCCTCACTCGACATTGCCCAAAAATCCCCTTGTGGGAGATTGCTGTGTGTACATGAACTGCTGCATTGCCTGCACCACAGTGAGGCTGACACTTCAAAGGTGTTCATTGGCTGGAAAGCAATTGGAAATATCCTGATAGAGGTGTGAAAGGTCCAGAAAAATCCTTCATTCCTCTCAGACTCACCATTGACATGACATTTCTGGGTGCAGGTAAATGAGCAACAACATGTGCCTGCTGTCTGTTGGAGGTGCTGACACTTGACAAATGAGGGGGGAAGACAGGTGGGAGCTGAAGGGATGGAAGTGAAAGAATCCACAGATGCTGGAAACTGAGTTAATGTTTCAGGGGAAACACCTGCCCCTCAGTGCATCATCTACAACTCTTTAAAGGAACAATTGTGTGAGGAATGACTGCAGATTCATTGGCGACGTGAATGTTCACCTTGTGCTCACGTGATGTGGTCCCTGAATCTGACCAAACCTTTGGTAGTTGTCTGTTGACTGTGCGCTACCATTACTTTTGTGGTCGGTGAAGGTGGGAATTCCGTGGGGTTTTGGATTCATCTCCATGGAAATCGCAGTCCTACAAATTAGATCAATGGAGGTGTTGTGTGCTGAACAGCTTAGACTGGATCCTTTTGTCCCTCAGAACACACACAAACCTGTCCCTCAGGGCACCATCTCCAACTCTCCACAGTTGCAGAGCTTTGATAGGTCTTTCAGCGCGGTGATGTCCTCACTCACTGATTCTCCCATTTTCTGGTTACACCTGTGGAATTTATAACTCTCTGCTGTCTCTAATGTCAGTGGGTTCAGGTAGTCCTCTAACCTCTGTACAACCTCACCAAACAACTTACCTTTCACCTTCTGCAGAGTTACTAAGTTAGTGAGAGTACAATCTGCTTCAGAGCCTCTTTCTGTGAGTAAAATTGTGCTCCTTCATTTCCTCACTGCAGCATTCAATGTCTGCGCTCCCAGCACTGTCCCCCACCTCAGGAATAACACTGGACATGGAAAGCAACGCCTTCTCTCCAAGTCGGACACCAGGAATTCACTCGCCTTGTTCTACTCCCCAAGCTGCAGAGGAAGCCTGTTGTGTTTGAGCCGAAGTTTTCTCTCTTCCTGTGAAGACGGTGCTGCAGTATTCAAACCCTCCTGTGTGTTTCCACTTTCCTCTCAGTGGGTCCCACTCTGCTGCTCAGTCACACTGAGAGCATTGCTGACATTTTTACCTAGAAATCTATTGGTGGAACTAAAGCAGTTGTTACTGCCTGCAGTTCCCTCTGTCTCTATCTCATCTCTCTCTCTCTTTCTATCTCTCTATTTTGTTCTCTTTCCCTCAGTAATCACCACGTTAATAACACAGAGCAGGAGGAAGAGCAAGGTGCTGTTCACCTCCATGCAGCCATCTTTCATTTACTGTTCCATCTCTCTCTCTCTCTCACTGTCCCTTTGTCCCTTGATGTCTTTATTGCTATCAGCCTTTCTCTCATTCTTTATCTCTCTACGTCTTGCTCTCTCACAATCTCCCTCTCATTATCCCCATGTTCCTATTTCTCTCCATCCCTCTTTCTCACAATGATCTCTTTCCCTGTCAGAACAAAACAGAGCTGGAGACAAACCCATTTATTGTTCATAAATGAAACGTTCTTGTTGTTTTCCAACTCTAGACACCCCCTGCTAGATAACTCTGGTAAGCCAGCACTGCTCAATAAAATACACCTCTCCCCTTTGGGTTAAAATTCCCTGAACTAAAGTACGGGAATCTTGTCATCAGGAGATCATCAGGTATCTTCATGAGTTAAAATTTTCTATGCGAAGGAGACTCCCAAGGTCCCTGTCTGAAGGTTTCACTTATGCTGACAGTCTGTGGGAAGAGGTCCCCTCTCCTCGCCCGTTTGTTCAGACGGGTGGTATCTATCGCCCACAGCTTGTTGAACTGAGCCTCTCCTTAGAGGCTTCTTGGACCATCGGTTTCTCTTGACTTTGTGTGAGAACATGTGCCTTTATCTCCACCGACTGACGGATTCTTTCTTCAGTTCTGCCTCCTCTTAAATAAAACGTTTCTGTTTTATCTCTGTTCTCCTCCCTGCCCTGTTGCCGGCCAGCTTACCTGTTCAAATTTTGCTTCATTTTCAGCTGACTATTCCCAAATTCCTTTGCAAAATGACATCCGCTCTTCAGGAATCCCAACTTTGAATAAGCTGGTGTTAAAATCCAATGTCCTTCTACACTAAGACAACTTATACCTTCTGCAATGTTCTGAATATTGTTCTTGATGATGCTTGTAACATCCCTGACCTGGAGCTGATCCACTCTTCACATCTTTCATCACCGAGATCCCCATGGCACTAGTTATTTAAATTCTATAAAAATAATTGTTTCTCTGTTGTGGAAATGTGTTGAGGCAAGAATACAGGGGAATCCTAATTGTTTCACTTTAGTCGATCCACTGTCAGGCCTGCCACAGGTCACCACAAGAACTTGCATTGAAGTGGTGCCCTTCACAACATCAGTTCCTCAAAACAGTTGAAGAAAATGTGAAGGTTCACCAACGTAATAACACCCAGAACATTTGTTCCATTAGTGCTGGTCGAGTGATGGATTCTGACCAGGATATGAGGAGAACTGCTCATCCAATGGTGTCGTGGGGTTTTTTTTAAGTGTGCATGGATTTAAGGTTCCTTCAGAGTTAGAGAAAGAGTGAGTAATCTCAGAATAATAGTTTATTTTATTCATGATCTGTGGAGTTAAACTGCCAGGGACTGGTAAAAGAGATCACTGATAGTTGAGTGATGTGTGGTGGGTAAAATGATAGGCTGTGGTCTGCTTCACTGAAGTCCATGCAGACAACATGCACTGCCATACCCTCATCAGTCAACTTTATCACCTCCCGAAAAAACTCATCGTTAGACATGACCTCCCCGACACTGAGCCACGATGGTTATCCCTAATAAGTCCATGCTTTCTCAAGTGCAAGTAAATCCTATCCTGAAGAATCTTCTCCAATAATTTCCCTACCACTGATGTGAGGCTCATTGGCCTATAATATCCTGGTTTCTCCCTGTTTTCCTTCTTAAACAATGGAACAACATTGGCTGTTCTCCAGTCCTCCAGGACCTCACCTATGGCACTGAAAAAGAGAAAGGAGATAAAGGATCGTAAAAGATAAAAAGCACCAGAGCAAGAAATGACTTGTTATGAGACAAGACCAGACGGTAAGTACAAGAAGGTCAAAGATAGTTGACAGTGCACATGCATAAACACAGGAACATATGAAGCAAGGTGGGGGAGATGCAGGTTCAGGTAACCTCTGGGGTTTTGATGTTGTGGCAGGACCACATCCAGCTAAGAGGGCAGGAAAATGAGTGGCTGGGGAGATGGTGCAGGGGGCAGGGTGCAGGGTTTCAAGTTCTTGGATCATGAAACTTTTTTTGGGGAAGGAGTGACCTGTACAAGAGGGATGGGTTGCACCTGGACTGGAGGGGAACCAATATCCTGGCAGAGAGGTTTGCTAATGCTACTGGGGAAGGTTTAAACTAGCTTATCAGGGGGAGGGGACCTGGAAAGACAGGTCAGTAAGTGAGGGAACGGGCAGGAGGGCTGATGTCAGGGAATGTAGTATTAGGCAGATTCCTGATAACAGATGGTTTGAAGTGTTTGTACTTTAATGTTCGGAATATTATGGGCAAGAGTGATGAACTTACAGCATGGATCAGTCCATGGAACTATGATGTTGTGGCCATTACTGAGACTTGGTTGAGGGAGGGACAGGCATGATTGATCAATGTGCCAGGGTTTTGAAGTTTTAGAAAGAATAGAGAGGGGGGTAAAAGAGTGGGAGGAGTTGCAATACTAATTAGAGATAATATATCAGCTGCACTCCAAGGAGACATAAAGGAGGGCTCAGACAAAGAGTCCGTCTGGGTAGAACTCAGGAATAGGAAGGGTGCAATCGCTCTCTTGGTGGTGTACTATAGACCTCCCAATAGCCACCCGGACATTGAGGAACGGATATGCAAACAGATTAGGGAAATGTGTAAAAATTACAGTGTTGTGGTCATGGGGGACTTCAACTTTCCTGATATAGACTGGGACCTTTTTAGTGCAAGGGGGTTAGCTGGGGCCGAATTTGTTAGGTGTATTCAGGAGGCATTCCTAAATCAATTTGTTGACAGTCCAACAAGGGGAGAGGCTATTCTGGACCTGCTGTTGGGTAATGAGCCTGGCCAGGTGACTCACTTATCAGTGGGTGAGCAATTGGGGAACAGTGACCACAGCTCATTAACTTCAGGACAGCTATAGATAAGGATAGGTATGGGGCTGGCAGGAGGGTTTTAAATTGGAGCAGGGCTAATTATGAAGGCATAAGGCAGGAACTAGGCAGAGTAAACTGGGAAAACCTTTTTGCTGGCAAATCCACATCGAACATGTGGAAGGTGTTTAAGGATCAAGTACACAGAATACAGGATAGATATGTTCCTTTTAGAAGGAAGGAAATGAATGGGAAAATCAGGGAACCTTGGATGTCCAGAGAAGTAATGAACTTAGTCAAGAAGAAAAAGGACAAGTATGTAGAGCTTCGGAAGTTACGATTAGACAGAGCACATGAGGACTATAGAGAAGCTAGAAATGAACTCAAGAAAGGAATTGGGAAAGCCAGGAGGGGCCATGAAAAGTTCTTAGCAATTAAGGAGAATCCAGAGGAACTCTATACCTATGTCAAGAATAAGAGGATAACGAGGGAAAGGGTAGGACCACTTAAGGATAAAGAAGGGATTTTAGGGTTGGATGCAGAGCATGTGGGTGAGATTCTGAATGAGTATTTCTCTTTAGTATTTACCCAGGAAAGGACATGCAGGATGCAGAAATTGGAACTGAGGGTGGGAACATGTTAGGGCATTCAGAAGTTAGGGAGGAGGTGGTGTTAGAGCTCCTGAACAATATTAAGGTGGATAAGTCCCTGGGACCCAATAGGATATACCCCAGGTTACTGAGGGAGGCAAGAGAGGAAATTGCTGGGGACTTGACCAGTATCATTGTGTCCTCTTTGACCACGGGTGAGGTCCCAGATGACTAGCGAGTGGCTAATGTTGTTCCTCTATTTAAGAAAGGAACAAGGGAGAATCCGGGGAACTATATACCGGTGAGTCTCATGTCATTTGCAGAGAAATTGTTGGAGAAAATTCATAGAGATTGGATATACAAGCATCTGGAAACCAATGGCTTGATTAGGGAAAGCCAGCATGGCTTTATGTGGGGTAAGTTGTGTCTTACTAACCTGGTTGAGTTTTTTGACAGGGTGACGAGACAGATTGATGAAGGTAGAGGTGTGGATGTCATCTATATGGACTTCAGTAAGGCATTTGACAAGGTCCCACGTGATCGGTTAATCAAAAAAGTTTGGATGCATGGGGTCAGTGGAGAATTGGCTGTGTGGATCCAGAACTGGCTTGCCTGTAGAAGACAAAGGTGGTGAATGAATGGGACTTATTCGGCTGGAGGTCTGTGAGTAGTGGTGTTCTGCAGAGATCTGTTCTGGGACCTCTGCTGTTTGTGATGTACATAAATGACCTGGATGAGTATGTTGATGGATGGGTGAGTAAGTTTGCAGACAATACCAAGATTGGTGGAGTTGTGAATAGTGTAGAAGACCAGCAACAGATACACTGTGATATAGATCAGCTGCAGATGTGGGCAGAGAAATGGCAGATGGAGTTTAACCAGGATAAATGTGAGGTGTTGCACCTTGGTAGGACTAATGTCAAGAGGCGGTACATTCTTAAGCTCAAGACCCTGAACAGTGTTGAAGAGCAGAGAGACCTTGGGGTGCAAGTCTATGACTTATTAAAAGTGGCTACACAGGTAGACAGGGTGGTTAAGAAGGCTTATAGAATGCTTGCACTTATTAATCGGGGTATTGTGTGTAGGAGACAAGAAGTTATGATGCTTCTCTATAGAACTCTGGTTAGGCCTCATTTAGAGTATTGCGTGCAATTCTGGTCACCTCACTATCGGAAGGATGTCGAGGCTTTGGAGAGGGTGCAGAGAAGTTTTACCAGGATACTGCCTGGATAAGAGGGCATGTGCTATCAGGAGAGGCTGGAAAACTTGGGCTCTTTTCTCTGGAGCGGCGGAGGCTGAGGGGTGATCTGTTGGAAGTGTATAAAATTATGAGGGGCACAGATAGGGTGGACAAGCAATATTTATTTCCCATTATTGAGCGATCCAATACCAGAGGGCATGCATTTAAGGTGAGAGGGGGTAGGTTCAGAAAAGACATGAGGGATATGTTTTTTACTGAGAGAGTGGTGGATGCCTGGAATGCGTTGCCTGAAAGGGTGGTGGAGGAAAATTCATTGGGGGCTTTTAAGAGGGGCTTTGATGAGCCCATGAATGAGAGGGATATAGAGGGATATGGGCATTCTGTAGGCAGGAGGGAATAGCTACGTCGGCACAACATTGTGGGCCGAAGGGCCTGTTCTGTGCTGTACTGTTCTCTGTTCTAATGGTTCCAAGTATTCCTGGATACAAATGTTCAGGACAAATGGGGGACCGGCAGCAGCAGCATTGAGGGCAATATTCCAGTGTTGGAGATGATCAAGGACACTGTTTAGAAGTAAAACAAGAGCTGGGATCAGACAACTGGGACAAAGGCTCAGCAACTGGTGGGAAGGATGTTGAGGAGATAATTGAACAGAGATATTGCAGAGATCCAAAAGCCACCAAGTCCTCGAAGCTGCTTCTAGTCCTGTGTAACCGAGGCCTGTGCAGACAGAGTGAGCCTGGGGATGGATTTGTGGTAGATGCAGCCAGTGTTGAGGCCAGATTTAGAAGCTGCAGTTCTTGGACAGGTCACAGGTTGTTTCTGGTTCGATTGACTGATGCAGCATATTGCATTTTACAGTATGTCCTGGCCTCTCACTACCTGTGGGCACTCTGGGCTATTATACAGCTGAAGATTTCCATGGTGAGTTTGGTTATATGTCAATTGTGTGCGTACATTTCTCTGACCCTCTCGGTTACACAGCTGCCTCTTGCCTGCATCCCTTGCTTCCATCCACCACCTCCCTCCGGCTCCTGTGCCCAAGGTAATGGGACACAGGCCCGGGGGAGCTGTGTTGCCATGGGGAGAGAAATGTCTAACTGACAGAACGGGAGGTCGGGATAAATGTGTCAATTTTGGATCGGCGGTCAGTAAATTGTGCAATGTCACAAGGATCAATGCTGGGACTCAACTATTTATAATCTACAGTTTGGACTGGGATGGAGGGACTGGGATGAAGGGACTGGGTGTAAGGGACTTGAGCAGATTTACTGATGGTACAAAGATGGGTGGGTTCACAAGTTGTGGGGAGCACACAGCCTGCAAAGGGACATGGTGAGTGGGCAAGGAGGTGGCAGATGAAGTCTGGTGTGGGAAAATGTGAGGTTATCCACTTTGGAAGGAAGAATGAGCAATCAAAACATCATTTGAACAGAGTGAGACGACTGAATGTTGTGTCGCAAAACGATCAGGGACTGGAGTAGATGAAACACAGAGTTAGCATGCAGGTACAGTAAGTACTTGGGAAGCTGATGGGATGTTGGCCTTTATTGCGAGGAATAAAAACCTTTTTTTAAAAAAAGGAGGAATAAAAAATAAAAACTTCCCACTTTTTAAGTTGCAGAAGATTTGTGCTCTCTGAAATACTGAAGTGATGTTTCTTTGTTTCAGGATGGTGCCCTGTACAGAATGGAGGCCACTTCAAAGAGAATAGAATACGTGCTTCACTTGTTGAAGGGTGAAAGTGTTGTTGTCGTGCTCTGGAATTTCACCAGTTTCTGTTATAATTTCCTTATATTTAATGAAAAAAGTTTGCTTTTACTTCAGATTAATCCAGGACCATTTCATACCTGATCAGCAGGCTGCACCTTGAAACCACACAGACTGGTGAAAAATCAAATTGCAATTCCATGCGAGAAATAATGAACATTAACTTTTCAGGGAGACAGTTGAAGGTAACTTCCAGCAGCAGATGTGTGAAGCCCTGGGCCACAGGTACTCCTGTAGGAGCCTGTAGCAGTGTTTGTTCAGTGTGTATTCCCATATTGTGTATCTTTGTCCTTCCTATGCCTCAGCAGTCTCCCAACCCGGTGACACACAGTTCCACAAGGCTGGTTATCCTTGAAGATCTGTTGAGATTTGGGGTAGGTACAGTGGGTGAAAGTGTTGGTTTGTGTTGGGGAGTCCAAGGGCTGAGTTTGAATGGGCCAATTCAGACTATGCAGTGGTTTACTTCTGTTGATTAATTTATCATGTCTCTAGCATCCTTCCCTAATTGCCCTGAACAAGGTGGTGGGGAGAGATTGCCTTGAACCACTGCATTCTTGTCGTGAAGGTGTTCCCACATTGTTGGGTCAGGTGTTCCAGGGTGTAAACCTGGTGATGATGAAGAAATGACCCCACATCAGCCTGACTTGGAAACCTAACTTGGAGGAGAAGCTGTGGGAGGGGTTCCTGTGCACCTGCTCCCTTTATCCTTCTTGCTGGAGGAGGTCACCGAACTAAAAGTAATGAGGTGTTGTTTTGAACACACTCCAACACCATTTGAGGAAAATGAGAACAATGTGCTTCTGAGCAATGAAAGTTAGTTTGATTATGTTTTAAACCAATATGGTACACTGATCTACAGGTACAACTGCTACCCGTAACCTTGAACAAGAGACATCTGCCCAGGTCCCTGCTCCTGAAAGAAAAGCAAATACTGGAAACTTGAAGTGGAAAAACTCAGAACTGAGCATCCTCAGTAATGTCACTGGGAGGAAATATCATGTTTAGGTCAATGAGTTGCATTTCTAATCTCTCTCTCCACAGTTGCTACATAACCTGCTTCCAATTGCATTCCTGCTTCTGATTAGGGTTCAGAGACCAAGACCAGCCTTTCACCTAAATAAATAAAACTTGCATTACCTTCCTGTCGGGACATATCTCAGTGTCACTGATGCCGCTGACAGTGAACGGTTCGGTGGAGAACACAGCTGCCCACAGTCAGGCTACCCGCTGGGGTTTTGTTCTTTGCTGTGTGCTGCAGGTAACAGCAACTCTCCTCTCCCCTCGGATTGTACTGTCAGTGGCCTGCTGATCCACAGCCAATGCAGAAAGCATCCCCCAGGCTGGATGGTGTGTAGGATACATCCCAGCTGTACTGTGGGCAGCCGTTGGAGTAAGTGTGTGGACCACAGTGTCATGTGGTTTACTGACTGACTTTGGAGGACTGAATGCCGGCTCAGTGAATGGGAAGCAAGAGTGAGAAGAGTGAATCTGCCCAAGTGGGTCAGAGTGGTTTAATGCTGAGTTATTCCCACCATCTCGTTCACTTTAAATATCAGTTCAGGAAATTCCTCAACACCCGGGGCCCCGTCTCCCTCATCAGATTGACTGGAGAGTTGGGCAAGGCTCGAGTTCTGTCAGATCATGTCCAGACATGTGTCAAGAACCCAGGATTGTTTGCAAATTTGCTCAACACACAGCTGAGTTGATGTTTAAATAGACAGCAGAGGTTTTCTTGCAGTTGTGCAAAGGAATTTCTGGGCCCAGTTCAGCTTCTGCAGCCCATCCACAATATTGTAAAACCTCGTTCCCTGCAAAGATTCCAGTAAATCCCCTCTGTCCCTTCTCCAGAGCCTTTATTTCGCTCCCATGTGCGGTGACCAGGACCCGACACACCAGGTGCAGCCAATGGGAAAGAATTAGTTTTGCAAAGTCTGTGCTGCCTTCTCCTCAGTGCAGCACTGAGTGCAGAGGTTGGGGGAAGCAACAGTGGGACAGGAAGGCTGCTGGAAACTGGACTCACACAGCACCACACACACAGCTCAAGATGCAATTCTCTTTATTATTGGCTGAGAAGCTAAGTGAGTACAGTCACCACAGGCAGTGAGAGCGGCTGCAGAGAAATCAAAGCACTGAATCCACTGTGGAAAGGATGAGCGGACGGTTCTGGAATCTTCTAACCACTTCACAGTTTGTAGGAACAAAAAAACCAATTTTCAGGTCACAGGATTCATCATTCCAAGTATCGTCACCTTGCAGCAGGGAAAAGGAATCCAGGTAAATTCTGTTAGTCCAGGTAAATTCTGGATATGTGAAATAAATGCTGGAAAACACTCAGATACCCAGGCAGCGTGTGTGGAGAGAGAAACAGGAAGGTCATTGATGGAAATGTTATCTCTGTTCCTCTTTCCATCGATGCTGCTTCACCTGCTGAGTGTTTCCGGCATTTTATGTTTAGTCCAAAGGTTTAATTTTTCTGTGTCAGTGTCTGTGAGCCATGAATTTTCCCCGACTCTTGATCTGTGAGTTTGCCTTTTAAATAAAGGGAGTCACTTCTTGTTGTGGTGCCGTGTGCAGTCAGAGTGGGTGTTGCTGAAACCTGACACCTCACAATATTCACTGGGGGTTTGGACTGTTCCAGACTGAAGTGACTGGGCCCACCCTGGGCTGGAACTCCCTTTGTGGGCTGGACAACACGCCTGTCCCATCAGAGATAAACTGAGCCCTTCCCATCCCATGGAGCTCACACTATGGGAGCAGGGTCTGGAGTCTCCGGAGCTGGAACTTCTGCAAATGATTTAATTTCTAAATCTGGGAATTATACACTCGTGCACATTCCGATATCTGCAGCGGTACACCCAGTGTGTGTAGAATTAGGGTGTTCCCTTGCATGTGGAGCACAGAAACAGAGCACTCGGCCCACGGGATCCGTGCTCATGTTGCTCCACACCAGCCTCCCCCTTCCCTTCATCCAAGCCCATCAACAGATCCGTCTGTTCCTTTCTCCATCTCCCTCTCCCTTAAGTGCATCTGTGCTCTCTGCCTCAAGTACTTGTGGTCCTGAGCTCCACCTGCTGCCACACCCAAGTCAGGAAGATTTTCCTCTGTTCTCTCTTTGATTTATCGGTGACTATTTTACATTGATGACCAGTGATCCTGGTTTCACACACAGGAGGAAACATCCTCTCTACATCCACCCTATAAATCCTTCACAGTGAGAAAGGCCCCTGGCTGGTCACCCCTCAATCTTCTCTTTTGTGGAGAACAAGCCTCAGCCTGTTGGATCTTCCCTGCCTCTGTGTTTTGTGATAAGTTCACTGCTCCAATGCCTCTCAGACTTTTATGTAACTGTGAAATGGAATGGTTCACAGTACAGCATATCCAGTCTAACCAGGGTTATACAGAGCAGAATGTTTCAGCTTTTAGATTTTATTCATCCAGAAATGAATAGCAGGGCATTCTTTTCAGTGTTGTTCATGCCCTGTGTCACACTGTACCTTCCGCTAACTACAGTGTCACACCCCTTGTACATTCCCCCTGCACAGTTACACTCAGTATCTGTTCCCCTGACCCCTGCATTACATCCCATATATCCTCCTCTAACTGCTGGGCAGTCAGTCCAGTTCTGCCGAGCACAGGACTCATGGGGTTGGTTCCCTCCCTCTGAGTAACAGCAGATCTGTTGAGATACCCTCCAGTTCAATACTGTCTAAAATCAGCTCACAAAAAAATAACTTTTTTGTCATTTTTGCACTTACGGTAATAATGAATGTTCACACAGTGTTCGTTGCCTTTATTGTTAGGTTCACTCTCTGCCCAGTTATGGTAACTGTACGTAGATCCATCAATCCATGTGTAAGTCCCTTCCTGTGGGATATAAATCAATGATTATCTCTGTGGAAATGCTGAGTAACCTGCCCCTTAACGGTACAGGGAGGAGCTGTACCTGAGCCGGAGTGAGACCAGAATACGAGCAGCCAGGACAAATAGGGCAGTGAATGAGATTTTAAATGATGGACTGGCAGGGTGGGGGAAATCTCATGGAAGTAACAGAATCCTTGGAACAAATGAAACCGGATCTGAGAGTGAAGGTCAGGGAATAGGAATAATGGTAACTCAGACAGTGAGGGAGAAGGTAGTCACTGAACACAAATACAAAGTCTGATCTCTCAAAGACAGACGGTGAAACAATTCAGAAAGGAACTTCAAACACCTGCAGAGCAATGAACACAGAATCCCAAACCAAACAGGAAATGGAGGCAGTAAGTTGTAGCACGGATCCTGATGTGTGTGTGGAGGAGTGGAACACTGAGCACATCACCCACTCCCCCCACCCCACTGCTCTACCTATGGGGACCAGCCCAGATCAGGAGCACATCTGGAATATTCACTTCTCAGCCCCAGGACTAGAGGGGCATTGAATGTGTCTGAAGGTTTAGTCCATCCTTTCCTCAGGGGAGTAAATTTCACAGAATGTCTCCGTACTCTGAACAGATTATTTACATTCAATAATGTCACTTCTCACTTCAGAGAGAGCGGAGATAGGGCTTGTGAGTAAATATAGAATGTTACAAGAAATCACATGTAAGAGTAACAGAAATTTCTTGATGCAATCAGCAGGTGGTGAATTCTGACAATCACACAGATTCTTCATGCGTAAAGTTTCAATCCTACATCCAGATGCTGTCTCCTGCATCCAGAGACATTTTATCACAACTTGAACAAATTCTTGAAAGCAGTGATTTCATTCACATTCTGATTCCTGGGAACCAATCTTGACTGCAAAGTGAGTTACTGTGTACAAAGCACTGGAGATCATTTCTCGAGGCAGAGAATTCAAAAGCAGAAAAGTTGTGTAAAACTTAGATGGAAGCTTGGTGAGATGCACTCGGATCCTGTGCACAGTTCTAGTCTCCACTGTATGGAAAGGGTACAGAGAAACCACTGAACGTGAGAACGTATTTGCAGGAAAAGTACTAGAACTGAAAGGCCGCACTTATCAACAAATGTTGAGCAAAACTGAGCTCAGTGACTGAGGGTGATCTCTCTCTCTCTCTCTCTCTCTCTCTCTCTGAATGACTACCTGGTTAAAGGAAAGTTAGCAAATAGTTGATTGGACAATAGCTGAGCAGGTTTAATAAAACTGAGACAGATGTCAGATTGCTGAGGGAAGGAGATTTGCAAAACATGTCATTGTGTAACTCATTTCTTCCTGAGGGCAGGTCCCAAGAGGGGAAGGCAGCTCCATGAACTGCCTGTGCTCAAAGATCCTCCTATAATCCTGTGGGAAGTCTTTCCTTGTGGTCAAATGTTGTGAGGGGAATAATCCCTGACAGGCGATTGGAACAGCCCCCTCTCTGGGCTGTTTTCATCTCACTTCAGTGATCTAAATGCTGACACACTGGGTACAGCGTTTCCATTTCACTTCTCCTGCTGGTTACATCCTCAAAAACTGTTGGATTATCAGACGTGGTTTTCCCTTCATTTATCCATGTTGGTTCTACCTCATCATGTCCTGATTTTCCAAGCACCCGATTCCAGTGTTTTGTCGACAGCTGCTGTCAGCCCAACTGGTTCATCGTTCCCTATTTTTCACTGTCTTCTCTCCATGGAAACATAGCAAACTTCACTTCCTTTCAATCTACTGAGAGTGTTCCAGACTCTGGGAAATGCTGGTGAGGAATTTGGTATGGGTATTGGTTTATTATTGTCACTGGTACTGAGGTACAGTGAAAAACCTGTCTTGCATCGTACAGGTCAATTCATTACACAGTGCAGTTACATTGAGTCAGTACAAAGTGCATTGAGGTAGTACAGGTAAAAACAATAACAGTACAGAGTAAAGTGTCACAGCTACAGAGAAAGTGCAGTTCAGTCAGGTGCAAGGTCACAACAAGGTAGATCATGAGGTCAGAGTCCATCTCATCATATCAATAGTCTTATCACAGTGGGGGTAGAAGCTGTCCTTAAGTCTGGTGGTAGGTGCCTTCAGGCTCCTGTATCTTCTACCTGATGGATGAGGAGAGAAAGGAGAATGACCCAGGTGGGTGGGGTCTTTGATTATGCTGGCTGCTTCGCCAAGGCAGAGAGAGGTAAATACAGATTCCAAGGAGGGGAGGCTGGTTTCTGTGACATGTTGGGTTGTGTCCACAACTCTCTGCAGTTTCTTGTGGTCCTGGGCAGAGCAGTTGCCATACCAAGCCATGATGCATCCAGATAGGATGCTTTCTATGGAGCATCAATAAAAGTTGGTGAGTGTCAAAGGGGACATACCAAATTTCTTTAGCCTCCTGAGGAAGTAGAGGCGCTGGTGAGCTTTCTTGGCTGTGTCATCTACGTGATTTGACCAGGTCAGGCTATTGGTGATGTTCACTCCCAGGAACTTGAAGCTCTCAACCCTCTTGACCTCAGCACCGTTGATGTAGACAGGTGCATGTGCACTGCCCCCTTTCCTGAAGTCAATGACCAGCTCTTTTGTTGACATTGAGGGAAAGGTTGTTGTCATGACACCATCCCATTCAGCTCTCTACCTCTTTCCTGTACTCCAACTCATTGCTGTTTGAGATACGGCCTACAACGGTGGTATCAGCTGCAAACTTGTAGATGGAGTTAGAGCAGAATCTGGTCACACAGTCACGAGTGTATAGGGAGTAGCGTAGAGGGCTGAGGACACAGCCTTGTGGGGCAGCAGTGTTGAGAATAATCGTGCTGGGGGTATTGCTGCCGATCCTCACTGATTGCGGTCTGTTGATTAGAAAGTCAAGGATCCAGTTTCTGAGGGAGGTGTTGAGTCCCAGGTCTCGGAGTCTGATGACAAATTTGCTTGGGCTTATAGTATTGAAGGCAGAGCTGTAGTCAATAAACTATAGTCTAACGTAGGTGTCTTCACTGTCCAGATGCTCCAGAGCTGAGTGTTCTTACGTCCTTAACAGTGACCACGGGTTCAGTTGCATGGGAGTCTGTCAGGGTGGGTGGTGACAAACCATATGCTTTCTGTTCAAAACAAGCATAGAATGCATTAAGCTCATCAGGAAGGGATGCGCTGTTGTCAACTATGCAGCCCGTCTTCATCTTGTAGCCTGTTATGGCATGTAAGCCCTGCCATAACTGACAGTTGGTCTGGGACTTTATTTTGAGTCTGTATTGCCTCTTGGCATTCCTGACAGCTTTCCAAAGGTCATATCTCGATTTCTTGTACCGATCAGGATCACCAGATTTGTGTGCAGCAGTCCTCTCCTTCAGGAGGGAGTGGATCTCCCGGTTCATCCATGGTTTCCTGTTTAGGAACACCCGTATTGTCCTCTTTGGTACACAGTCCTCGACGCACTTGCTGATAAAGTCCATGATGGTGGTGACATACTCACCTAGGCTGGCAGCTGAGTCTTTGAATATGGACCAGTCCACTGTCTCAAAGCAGTCGCTTAGAAGCTCATCTGTTTCCTCAGTCCAGCACTGCACGACTCTCTGTACTGGATCCTCCCGTTTCAGTTTCTGTTTGTATGCAGGGAGGAGGAGCACAGCCTGGTGGTCTGATTTCCCAAAGTGAGGACAAGGGGTGGCTCGGAAGGCATCTTTGATGATTGCATCGCAGTGGTCAAGGGTGTTCGCGTCCCTGGTGGGGCAGGAGATGTGCTGATAGTATTTTGGTAACACACTCTTGAGGTTGGCCTGGTTCAAGTCGCCTGCGATAATGAAGAGGGCCTCAGGGTATCCTGCCTCAAGGTTGTTGACCACGGAGTATAGCTCATTGAGTGCAGGCTTCATGTCCATCTGGGGTAGGATGCAGACTGCCATCAGGACAGCTGAAATGAACTCCCTTGGCAGATAGAATGGTCGACACTTCACCGTTAGATATTCCAGGCTGGGTGAGCAGGAACTCGCCAGGACCGTCACGTCTGAACACCACAAGGTATTGAATAAGATGCCGAGCCCTCCACCTTTAACTTTGCCTGAGGATGTTGTATGGTCCATTTGATGAATTGAGAAGCCCTCAGGTTGAATAGCACACTCAGGTGAAGCAGGTGCAAGCCACGTTTCGGTGAGACAGATCACACAGTTTGAAGAACTTGCTGGAAGCACTGGAATGAGGGGATCACAGGAAGTCCAAGGCCACGGTGCTGCTCCAGACTCACTGATCACAACTGATGTTCATTACTTGCTGTGCTCAGTCTATACCATTCTCATATCTGAGTCAATAGGTTATGGTTCAACACACACAACAGAAGCCAGAGCACCAAAAGCAACAGTGATAATTGAGTCTGGTGCTGAAGGGGTCCTGCAATGTGGGAGGTGCTGGATTTCAGATCTTCTCAGCTGGTTGTAAGGTTCCCATTGCCCTGTTGCAATGATGCCCAAAGGATGTATCCCTGAAATTTAACCCTCACTCAGCATTGCTCAGAAATCCCCTTCTGGGAGATTGCTGTGTGTACATGAACTGCTGCATTGCCTGCACTACAGTAGAGATGACACTTCAAACGTGGTTCATTGGCTGGAAAGCAATTGAAAATATCCTGACAGAGGTGTGAAAGGTCCAGAATAACCCTTCATTCCTCTAACGATCACCATTGACGTGAAATTTCCGACTGCAGGTAAATGAGCAACAACACGTGCCTGCTGTCTGTTGGAGGTGCTGCCACTTGACCAATGAGGGGGGAAGACAGGTGGGAGTTGAAGGATTGAAATGAAAAAGCCGCAGATGCTGGAAACTGAGTTAATGCTTCAGGGGAAAGACCTGCCCCTCAGTGCATCATCCACAACTCTTTAAAGGCACACTTGTGTGAGGAATGACTGCAGATACATTGGTGATGTGGATGTTCACCTTGTGCTCACGTGATATGGTCCCTGAATCTGAACAAACCTTTGGTAGTTGCCCGTTGACTGTGAGCTACCGTTACACTTGTGGTCGGTGAAGGAGGGAATTCTGTGGGGTTTTGGATCCATCTCCATGGAAGTCGCAGTCCTACAAACTAAATCAACGGAGGTGTTGTGTGCTGAACAACTTAGACTGGATCCTTTTGTCCCTCAGAACACACACAAACCTGTCCCTCAGGGCAACATCTCCAACTCTCCACAGTTGCAGAGCTTTGATAGGTCTTTCAGCGCGGTGATGTCCTCACTCACTGATTCTCCCATTTTCTGGTTACACATGTGGAATTTATAACTCTCTGCTGTCTCTAATGTCAGTGGGTTCAGGTACTCCTCGAACCTCTGTACAACCTCACCAAACAACTGACCTTTCACCTTCCGCAGAGTTACTAAGTTGGTGAGAGTACGATCTGCTTCGGAGCCTCTTTCTGTGAGTAAAATTGTGCTCCTTCATTTCCTCACTGCAGCATTCAATGTCTGCGCTCCCAGCACTGTCTCCCACCTCAGGAATAACACTGGACATGGAAAGCAATGCCTTCTCTCCAAGTCGGACACCAGGAATTCACTCGCCTTGTTCTACTCCCCAAGCTGCAGAGGAAGCCTGTTGTGTTTGAGCCGAAGTTTTCTCTCTTCCTGTGAAGACGGTGCTGCAGTATTCAAACCCTCCTGTGTGTTTCCACTTTCCTCTCAGTGGCTCCCACTCTGCTGCTCAGTCACACTGAGAGCATTGCTGACATTTTTACCTTGAAATCTATTGGTGGAGCTGAAGCTGTTGCTAGACCCTGCAGTTCTCTCTTTCTCCATCTCATCTCTCTCTCTCTCTCTCTCTTTCTATCTCTCTATTTTGTTCTCTTTCCCTCAGTAATCACCACGTTAATAACATAGAACAGGAGGAAGAGCAAGGTGCTGTTCACCTGCATGCAGCCATCTTTTCATTTACTGCTCCATCTCTCTCTCTCTCACACTGTCCCTCTGTCCTTATATGTCTCTATCGCTATCTGTCTTTCTCTCATTCTTTATCTCTCTATGTCTTGCTCTCTCACACTCTCCCTCTCATTATTCCTCTATTCCTATTTCTCTCGATCCCTCTTTCTCTCAGTGATCTCTTTCCCTGTCAGAACAATACAGAGCTGGATACAGACCCATTTGTTGTTCATGAATGAAACCTTCTTGTTGTTTTCCAACTCTAGACACCCTCTGCTGGATAACTCTGGTAAGCCAGCACTGCTCAATAAACTGCACCTCTCCCCTTTGGGTTAAACTTCCCTGAACTAAAGTATGGACATCTTGAAATCAGGAGATCATCAGGTATCTTCATGATTTAAAAGTTTTCATGCTAAGGGGACTCCCAAGGTCCCTGTCTGAAGGTTTCACTTATGCTGACAGTCTGTGGGAAGAGATCTGCTCTCCTCTCCCTTTTGTTCAGACAGGTGGTGTCTATCGCCGGCAGCTTGTTGAACTGAGCCTCTCCTTTGAGGCTTCTCGGACCATCTGTTTCTCTTGACTTTGTGTGAGAACATGTGCCTTTATCTCCACTGACTGATGGATTCTTTCTTCAGTTCTGCCTTCTCTTAAATAAAACGTTTCTGTTTTGTCTCTGTTCACCCCTCTGCCCTGCTGCGGGCCAGCTTACCTGTTCAAATTCTGATTCATTTTCAGTTGACTATTCTCGAATTCCTTTGCAAAATGACATCCACTCTTCAGGAATCCCAACTTTGAATAAACTGGTGTTAAAATCCAAGGTCCTTCTACACTAAGACAACTTATACCTTCTGCAATGTACTGAAGATTGTTCTTGACGGTGCTCGTATTGTCCCTGACCTAGAGATGATCCACTCTTCACATCTTTCATCACCGAGATCCCCATGGCACTAGTCATTTAAATTCTATGAAAAATAATTGTGTCTTGGTTGTGGAAATGTATTGAGGCAAGAATACAGGGGAATCCTAATTGTTCTAGTTTGGTCGATCCACTGTCAGGCCTGCCACAGGTCAACACAAGAACTTGCATTGATGTAGTGCCCTTCACAACATCAGTTCCTCAAAACAGTTGAAGAAAATGTGAAGGTTCACCAACGTAATAACATCCAGACCATTTGTTCTATTAGTGCTAGTTGAGTGATGGATTCTGACCAGGTTATGAGAAGAACTGCTCATCCAATGGTGTCGTGGGGCTTTTTTTTGAAGTATGCATGGATTTAAGGTTCCTTCAGAGTTAGAGAAAGAGTGAGTAATCTCAGAATAATAGTTTAATTTATTCATGATCTGTAGAGTTAAACTGCCAGAGACTGGTAAAAGAGATCACTGATAGTTGAGTGATGTGTGGTGGGTGAAATGATGGGCTGTGGTATGCTTCACTGAAGTCCATGCAGACAACATGCACTGCCATACCCTCATCAGTCAACTTTATCACCTCCAGAAAAAATTCATCAAGTTCGTTAGACATGATCTCCCCAACACAGAGCCACGATGGCTATCCCTAACAAGTCCATGCTTTCTCAAGTGCAAGTAAATCCTATCCTGAAGAATCTTCTCCAATAATTTCCCTACCACTGATGTAAGGCTCATTGGCCTTTAATTTCCTGGTTTCTCCCTGTTTCCCTTCTTAAACAACGGAACAACATTAGCTGTACTCCAGTCCTCTGGGACCTCACCTGTAGCATTGTAAGAGGAAAGGAGATAAAGGATCGTAAAAGATAAAAAGCAACAGAGCAAGAAATGACTTGTTATGAGACAACACCAGACAGTAAGTACAAGAAGGTCAAAGGTAGTTGACAGTGCACATGCATAAACTCAGGAACATATGAAGCAAGGTGGGGGAGATGCAGGGGCAGGTAACCCCTGGGGTTATGATGTTGTGGCAGGCCCACATCCAGCTAAAAGGGCAGGAAAATGAGTAGCTGGGGAGATGGTGCAGGGGGCAGGGTTTCAAGTTCTTGGATCATTGGAACCTTTTCTAGGGAAGGCGTGACCTGTACAAGAGGGACAGGTTGAACCTGAACTGGAGGGGAACCAATATCCTGGCAGGGAGGTTTGCTAGTGCTACTGGGGAAGGTTTAAACTAGCTTCACAGGGGGGTGAGACCTGGAAAGACAGGTCAGTAAGTGAGGGAACGGGCAGGAGGGCTGATGTCAAGGAACATAGTAGTAGGCAGATTCCTGATAACAATCATGATGGGACGAATGGTTTGAAGAGTTTGTACTTTAATGCTCGGAGTATTATGGGCAAGAGTGATGAACTGAGAGCATGGATCAGTACATGGAACTATGATGTTGTCGCCATTACAGAGACTTGGCTGAGGGAGGGACAGGGGTGGGTGATCGATGTACCAGGGTTTTGAAGTAATAGGAAGAATAGAGAGGGGAGTAAAAGAGGGGGAGGAGTTGTAGTCGAATTAGAGATAACATATTAGCTGCACTCCGGGGAGACATAATGGAGGGCTCAGACACAGAGTCTATATGGGTAGAACTCAGGAATAGGAAGGGTGCAATCACTCTCTTGGGGGTGTACTATAGACCTCCCAATAGCCACCGGGACATTGAGGAACGGATATGCAAACAGATCACCGAAATGTGTAAAAATTACAGTGTTGTGGTCCTGGGGGACTTCAACTTCCCTGATATAATTTGGGACTCTTTTAGTGCAAGGGGGTTAGATGGAGCAGAATTTGTTAGGTGTGTCCAGGAGGGGTTCCCAAATCAATATGTTGACAGTCCTACAAGCAAAGAGGCTATTCTGGACCTGGTGTTGGGTAATGAGCCTGTCCAGGTGACTCACCTATCAGTGGGTGAGCAATTGGGGAACAGCTCATTAACTTTCAGGACAGCTATAGATAAGGATAGGTATGGGGCTGGCGGGAGGGTTTTAAATTGGAGCAGGGCTAATTATGAAGGCATAAGGCAGGAACCAGGTAGAGTAAACTGGGAAAACCTTTTTGCAGGCAAGTCCATGTCGAGCATGTGGGAAGTGTTTAAGGATCAAATACACAGAGTACAGGATAGGTATGTCCCGATTAGAAGGAAGGACATGAATGAGAAAATCAGGGAACCTTGGATGTCCAGAGAAGTAACAAACAAAGTCAAGATGAAAAAGGACAAATTTGTAGAGCTTTGGAAATTAGAATCAGACAGAGCACGTGAGGTCTGCAGAGAAGCTAGAAATGAACTCAAGAAAGGAATTAGGAAAGCCAGGAGAGGTCATGAAATGTCCTTAGCAAGTAGCATTAAGGAGAATCCAAAGAGATTCAGTGACTACGTCAGGAATAAGAGGATAACGAGGGAAAGGGTAGAGAAGGATAAAGAAGGGAATCTATGTTTGGATGCAGAGGCTGTGGGTGAGGTTCTGAATGAATGTTTCTCTTCAGTATTTACCCAGGAAAGGGACATGCAGGATGCAGAAATTGGAACTGAGGGTGGGAACGTGTTAGGGCATTCAGAGGTTAAGGAGGAAGTAGTGTTAGATCTCCTAAACAGTATTAAGGTGGATAGGTCCCCGGGGCCCAATGGGATATACCCGAGGTTACTGAAGGAGGTGAGGGAGGAAATTGCTAGGGCCTTGACCAGTATCTTTGTGTCCTCTTTGACCGTGGGTGAGGTCCCGGATGATTGGTGAGTGGCTAATGTTGTTGCTCTATTTAAGAGAGGAACAAGGGAAAATGCGGGGAACTATAGACTGGTGAGTCTCATGTCAGTTGCAGGGAAATTGCTGGAGAAAATTCTTAGAGGTAAGATATACGAGCATCTGGAATCCAGTGGCTTGGTTAGGGAAAGCCAGCATGGCTTTGTGTGAGGCAAGTCGTGTCTCATTATCCTGGTTGAGTTTTTAAACAGGGTGACGAGAGAGATTGATGAAGGTAGAGCTGTGGATGTCATCTATATGGACTTCAGTAAGGCATTTGACAAGGTCCCACATAATAGGTTAATCAAGAAAGTTCAGATGCATGGGGTCAGTGGAGAATTGGCTGTGTGGATCCAGAACTGGCTTGCCTGTAGAAGACAAAGGTTGGTGGTTGAAAGGACTTATTTGGGCTAGAGGCCTGTGAGTAGTAGTGTTCTGCAGAGATCTGTGCTGGGACCTCTGTGATGTACACAAAATGACCTGGATAAGTACGTTGATGGATGAGTGACTACATTTGCAGACAGTACTAGGATTGGTGGAGTTGTGAATAGTGTAGAAGACTGGCAATGGATACACTGTGATATAGATCAGCTGCAGATGTGGGCAGAGGAATGGCAGATGGAGTTTAACCAGGATAAACGTGAGGTGTTGCACCTTGGTAGGACTAATGTCAAGAGCCAATACATTCTTAAGGGCAAGACCCTTAACAGTGTTGAAGAGCAGAGAGACCTTGGGGTGCAAGTCCACGACTCATTGAAAATGGCTACACAGGTAGATGGGATAGTTAAGAAGGCTTATGGAATGCTTGCATTTATTCATCGAGGTATTGAGTATGGGAGTCAAGAAGTTATGATGCATCTCTATAGAGCTCTGGTTAGGCTACATATAGAGTATTGCGTGCAATTCTGGTCACCTCACTATAGGAAGGATGTTGAGGCTTTGGAGAGGGTGCAGAGGAGGTTTACCAGGATACTGCCTGGATTGGAGGGCATATGCTATCAGGAGGGGCTGGACAAACTTGTTTTTTTTTCTCTGGTGCGGTGGAGGCTGAGGGGTGATCTGTTGGAAGTGTATAAAGTTATGAGGGGCTCTTATGAGTGAGAAGACAGATTCGGAGGATCTGAAAAGTAAAGGACTCTGAACATAGTCTGGCAGGAAAGGATTTTATTTGCAAAAGACAAACAAGGGAAAATGGTAACGGGAATAACACGCACACGCGCACACAGTTTATAGTGAGCATGGGAAAATCGCAACAGGGGTAAAATACACACACACACACACACACACACACACACACACACACACACACACACGCGCGCGCGCGCGTGCCCACACACACACACACACACATACACACACAAAACGAACTGGGTACATACAATCAAGGAAGAAACAATATGATACCCACCACCCCTTTCGTCAGTGCAGGTACAGCTCTATGCTACTAGGGACACTAACTAAAATGCTCCCAACCCTTTGTACAGTACACAATTCACCGACGATTTCTCCAGCACCGTCCCATGTCCTCGGCCTAGAATGAAGCAGGATGAATCCCTCGGAACAGTCAAAGAGGCCAAACCAAGCACATGTGGCACTCTTTGTAGTGTTGGAGGGTTGGGGGGGTCCAGCACAGGTGAGTTACAAAGGCCAATGGCCCGGTGCCAGCAAGGACTAATCAATCACAAAGGCCAATGGCACAAGGCCAAGTACAAAGGTGCTTAAAGGGACCAATAGTCAGGTGCGCACTGATGGGTGGAGTGGAGACAAACCTTGATTGACAGTGCTGTGTCTTTCGACCAGGTAATGGACAGTGCTGTCACGTGACAGCCACGACTCTCCACAATACAGGGGCATAGATAAGGTGGGCAAGAAATATCTTTTTCCCATTATTGAGAAATCCAATACCAGAGGGCATGCATTTTAGGTGAGGGGGTAGGTTCAGAACAGATGTGAGGGGTATGTTTTTCACTGAGAGAGTGGTGGAAGCCTGAAATGCATTACCTGATAGGGTGGTGGAGGCAAATTCATTGGGGGCATTAAAGAGGGGCTTGGATGAGCACATGAATGAGAAGAATATAGAAGGATATGGCATTCTATAAGTAGGAGGGAATAGCTATGTCAGCGCAACATTGTGGGCCAAAGGGCCTGTTCTGTGCTGTACTGTTCTATGTTCTATGTGCTAATGGTTCCAAATATTCCTGGATACAAATGTTCAGGACAAATGGGGGACCGGCAGCAGCAACATTGAGGGCAATATTCCAGTGTTGGAGATGATCAAGGACACTGTTTAGAAGTAAAACAAGAGCTGGGATCAGACAACTGGGACAAAGGCTCAGCAACTAGTGGGAAGGATGTTGAGGAGAAAATTGAACAGAGACCTTGCAAAATTTAACAGAGATGCAAAAACCACTGAATCCTCAAAGCTGCTTCTAGTCCTGTGTAACCAAGGCTTGTGCAGACAGAGTGAGCCTGGGGATGGATTTGTGGTAGATGCAGCCAGTGTTGAGGCCAGATTTAGAAGCTGCAGTTCTTGGACAGGTCACAGGTTGTTTTTGATTCAATTAACTGATGCAGCATATTGCATTTTACAGTCTGTCCTGGCCTCTCACTACCAGTGAGCACTCTGGGCTATTATACAGCTGACGATTTCCAGAGTGAGTTTGGTTACCTGTGAGTTGTGTGTGTACATTTCTCTGACCCTCTCAGTTACACAGCTGCCTCTTGCCTGCATCCCTCGCTTCCATTCACACCCCCCTCCACCCAGCTCCTGTGCCCAAGATAAAAGGACACAGGCCCGGGGGAATTGTGTTGCCATGGGGAGAGAAACGTCCAACTGACAGAAAGGGGGGTCGGGATAAATGTGTCAGTTTTGGATTGGTGGTCAGTAACTAGTGCAATGTCAGAAGGATCAATGCTGGGACTCAACTATTTATAATCTACAGTTCAGACTGGGATGAAGGTTCTGGGTGTGAGGGACTTGAGCAGATTTGCTGATGATACAAAGATGGGTGGGTTCGCAAGCTGTGGGGAGCACACCCACAACTTGCGAACCCACAGCCTGCAAAGGGACATGGTGAGTGGGCAAGGAGGTGGCAGATGAAGTCTGGTGTGGGAAAATATGAGATCATCCATTTTGGAAGGAAGAATGAGCAAGCAAAACATCACTTGAACAGAGTGAGACAACTGAATGTTGTGTCGCAAAGGGATCAGGGAGTGAAGTAGATGAAACACAGAGTTAGCATGCAGGTACAGTAAGTACTTGAGAAGCTGATGGGATGTTGGCCTTTATTGTGAGGGGTATGGAGTGTAAGTGGGGAAGTTTTGCACTTTTACAGGGTACGGGTTAACGTGCACCTGGAGTACACGTTCAGTTTTGGGCTCCATGTTTGAGGAAGGATCTGTTTGCACTGGAGGAGGACAGAGAAAGTTCACCAGGTTGGACCAATACTCATTGGTGTGCAGAAAAATGAGAGGTGATCTGATTGAAAGATTTAAGACAATGTGGGTGATTGGCAAAGATTTGATCAGCCACGGGCTTATTGAATGGTGGAGCCGGCACGAGGAACCAATTCAGCCGACTCCAGCCCCTGAGCTCTCCCATACTCCTTGCTTGCTCTCCCCTCCCCTCCTGCCTCATGCTCTCCCTCCCCCTCCACCCCAGCCTCCCCCCTTGCCCAGCTGCCTCACCCATCCTCTCACTTCCCACTTCTTAAGTTGCAGATGATTCAGATTTGTGCTCTCTGAAATATTGAAGTGATGTTTCTTTGTTTCAGGATGGTGCCCAGAACAGATTGGTGCCCACTTCAAAGAGAATAGAACACGTGCTTCACTTGTTGAAGGGTGAAAGTGTTGCTGTCATGCTCTGGAATTTCACCAGTTTCTGTTATAATTTCCTTATATTTAACAAAAAAAAGTCTGCTTTCACTTCCGATTAATCCAGGACCATTTCATACCTGATCATCGGGCTGCACCTTGAAACCACACAGACTGTTGCAAATCCATGCGAGAAATGATGAACATTAACTTCTCAGGGGGACAGTTGAAGGTAACTTCCAGCAGCAGCTGTGTGAAGCCCTGGGCCACAGGTGCTCCTGTAGGAACCTGTAGCAGTGTTTGTTCAGTGTGTGTTCCCATACTGTGTATCGTTGTCCTTCCTGTGCCCCAGCAGTCTCCCAACCCAGTGACATACAGATCCTCAGGGCTGATTATCCTTGAAAAGCTGTTGAGATTTGGGCCATTTACAGTGGGTTAAGGTGTTGGTTTGTGTTGGGGGGACCAAGGGCTGAGCACGAATGTGACAATTCAGACTTTGTTGTGGTTTACTTCTGTTGATTAATTTATGGTGTCCCTTGCAAGGTCTGTACTTGTTGTCTGACCCTACTTGCCCTGAACAAGGTGGTGGGGAGACATTGCCTTGAACCACTGCATTCTTGTTGTGAAGCTGTTCCCACGCTGTTGGGTTGGGTGTTCCAGGATGTAAACCTGGTGCCGATGAAGAAATGACCCCACATCAGCCTGACTTGGAAACAGAACTTGGAGGAGAAGCTGTGGGAGGGGTTCCTGTGCACCTGCTCCCCTTGTCCTTCTTGCTGGAAGACGTCACCTAACCACAGAAGTAATGAGGTGTTGTTTTCAACACACTTCAACACCATTTGAGGAAAATGAAAGAGCAATGTGATTCTGAGCAATGAAAGTTAGTTTGATTATGTTTTAAACCATACGTCTACAAGGATCTACTGTCGAGGTTTGTACAACTGCAACTCGTAACCTTGACCAAGGGACATCTGCCCAGGTCCCTGCTCCTGAAGAAAAAGCAAATACTGGAAACTTGAAGTAGAGAAACTGAGAACTGAGCATCCTCAGTAATGTCACTGGGAGGAAATATCATGTTTAGGTCAATGAGTTACATTTCTAATCTCTCTCTCCACAGTTGCTATGTAACCTGCTTCCATTTCATTCCTGCTTCTGATCAGGGTTCAGAGACCAAGACCAACCTTTCACCTAAATAAATAAAATATGCATTAACTCCCTGTCGGGATATATCTCAGTGTCACTGATGCCGCTGACATTGAGCGGTTTGGTGGAGAACACAGCTGCCCACAGTCAGGCTACCCGCTGGGTGTTTGTTTCTTGTTGTGTGCTGCAGGTAACAGTGACTCTCCCCTCCCCTCGGTTTGTATTGTCAGTGGCCTGCTGATCCACGGCCAGTACGGAAAGCAACCCCCGGGCTGGACAGTGTGTTGGATACATCCCGGCTGTACTGTGGGCAGCCCCTGGAGTAAGTGTGTAGACTGCAGTGTCATGTAGTTTACTGACTGACTTTGGAGGACTGAATGCCAGCTCAGTGAATGGGAAGCAAGAGTGAGAAGAGTGAATCTACCCAGGTGGGTCAGAGTGGTTTAATGCTGAGTTATTCCCACCATCTCATTCACTTTCAATATCAGTTCAGGAAATTCCTCAACTCCCAGGGCCCCATCTTCCCTCAGCACATTGACTGGAGAGTTGGGCAAGGCCCGACCCCACTTGAGTTGATGGTTAAACAGACAGCAGAGGTTTTCTTGCAGTTGTGCAAAGGAATTTCTGGGCCTAGTTCACCTTCTGCAGCCCATCCACAGTATTGTGAAACCTCGTTCCCTGCAACTATTCCAGTAAATCCCCTCTGTCCCCTCTCCAGAGCCTTTATTTCACTCCCATGCGCGGTGACCAGGACCCGACACACCAGGTGTGGCCGAAGGAAAAGACTTAATTTTGCAAAGTCTGTGCCGCCTTCTCCTCAGTGCAGCACTGAGTGCAGAGGTTGGGGGGAAGCAACAGTGGGACAGGAAGGCTGCTGGAAACTGGACTCACACAGCACCACACACACAGCTCAAGATGCAATTCTCTTTAATATTGGCTGAGAAGCTAAGTGAGTACAGTCACCACAGGCAGTGAGAGCGGCTGCAGAGAAATCAAGACACTGAATCCACTGCTGGAAAGGATAAGTGGATGATTCTGGAGTCTTCTAACCACTTCACCGTTTGTAGGAACAAACAAAACCAAATTTCAGGTCACAAGCTGCATCATTCCAAGTATCTTCACCTTGAAGTAGGGAAAAGAAATCCAACAGTTACCTGTTAGTCCAGGTAAATGCTGGATATGTGAAATAAATGCTGGAAAACACTCAGATACCCAGGCAGTGTGTGTGGAGAGAGAAACAGGAAGGTCATTGACGGAAATGTTATCTCTGTTCCTCTCTCCAAAGATGCTGCCTCACCTGCTGTGTGTTTCTACTATTTTCTTTTTTCTGTTTAGTCCAAATGTTTCATCTATTTGAGTCAGGGTCTGTGAGCCATGAATTTTCCCCGTCTCTTGATCTGTGAATTTGCCTTGTAAATAAAGGGAGTCACTTCTTGTTGTGGTGCCGTGTGCGGTCAGAGTGGGTGTTGCTGAAACCTGACACCTCACAATATTCACTGGGGGTTTGGACTGTTCCAGACTGATGTGGCTGGGCTCACCCTGGGCTGGAACTCCCTGTGTGGGCTGGACAACACGCCTGTCCCATCAGAGATAAACTGAGCCCTTCCCATCCCATGGAGTTCACACAATGGGAGCAGAGTCTGGAATATCCGGATCTGGAACTTCTGCGACCGATTTAAATTCTAAATCTGGGAATTTTACACCAGTGCACATTCCAATATCTGCAGCGTTACACCCGGTGTGTGTAGAATTAGGGTGTTCCCTTGCACGTGGAGCACAGAAACAGAGCACTCGGCCCACGGGATCCGTGCTCATGTTGCTGCTCCACACCAGCCTCCCCCCTCCCTTCATCCAAGCCCATCAACAGATCCATCTGTTCCTTTCTCCATCTCCCTCTGCCTTAAGTGCCTCTGTGCTCTCTGCCTCGATTACTTGTGGTCCTGAGCTCCACCACACCCAAGTCAGGAAGATTTTCTTCTGTTCTCTCTTTGATTTATCGGTGACTATTTTACATTGATCACCAGTGAACCTGGTTCCACACACAGGAGGAAACATCCTCTCTACATCCACCCTATAAATCCTTCACAGTGAGAACGGCCCCAGCTGGTTCACGGTACAGCATGTCCGGTCTAACCATGGTTAAACAGAGGTAGAGCAGAATGTTTCTGCTTTTAGTTTTATTCATCAAGAAATGAACTCTTCCTACATATGGAATAATAAACATCCTAGACTAAATAAAGTTCACCTTCAGAAGGTTGAAAAGAATGGAGGTTTAGCCTGACCTAACTTTAGTTCTTATTACTGGGCAGTCAATATATGAAATCTTACGTTCTGGTTACGTTACATTAATCAAGAGGCTTGTCCAGTATGGGTTTCTTCGGAAGCTAGCTCTGTTAAAACATTTTCTATTATTTCTCTGCTTTGTTCCTCACTTCGTATATAATTAAATAAACTAACATATAATTTAGCAGTTAAACATGCTTTAAGGATTTGGTTACAATTTAGAAAATATTTTGGTTTATTGAGTTTTCCTTTGTCCAGTCCCATTTTCATTAATTATTTTTTTAAACCTTCTATGACTGATGTCATTTTTAAACAGTGGGACAAATCAGGTATTACTTGTTTTCAGGATCTGTTTGTTGGAAGAAACCTTTCTTCATTTGAACAATTGTCCACCAATTATAATTTACCAAAAACTCATTTTTTCTGATATTTACAAATTAGAGATTTTCTTCGCTCTCAATTACATTTTTTTCCTATCAGTCCTGATGAAAATGTATTAGATATAATCTTTAACTTGAAACCTTTTCACGATGGCTCAATATCTAATATTTATGACAGGTTACTAGGAATGAGTAAGGTGCCACTAGATAAAATTAACAACACTTGGGAACAAGATTTGCAGATGTCAATTTCTGAGGAAACTTGGAATGAAATTTTAAATTGGTTAATACTTCATCATTATGTGCCCTTCGTTCTATCCTTCAATTTAAAGTGGTCCATAGAGCTCACTTGTCTGAAGATAAACTATTCCGTTTTTATTCTGATATATCTCCTTACTGTGACAAATGCAATAACAGAGTGGCTTCTCTAATTCACATGTTTTGGACGAGTCAGAGTCTTAAAAAATATTAGACAGAGGTCTTTCAAACTTTTTCTGTCCTCTTCAAAATACATTTTAAACTTAATCCTTTGCATTATTTGGGATCGTTGGAGAAAAAGATATAACTTTGAAAGCTTCTGACTTACATATTCTGGCTCTTATTTCTCTTATAGCCAGGAGAGCTGCGTTGCTTAAATGGAAGGAAGTTACTCTGCCGACTCATGCTCAATGGTTACGGGATGTTATGTCACACCTGAATCTAGAGAAGATTCGCTGTTCAGTTTTTGAATTTAACTTAAACTTTCAAACCCTGTGGGGACCTTTTTTGAATTATTTTCAAAATCTTTGATTTGATGACTAAAATACAGACATTGGCTGACATTGTACATTTCAAGGGTTCTTCCTTGTTTTTTTTATCCAACAGCTTCGGTTTTTAGGAGTGAGAGTAGATTATTTTTTAATAATAAAATATTCCAATTTTTCCTTTATTATTAACTAACTATTACATGTGATTATTAATTTAGAGTACTGTGATCCTAAGTATAATTTAGCACAAGGTATTCAGTAGTATTTTTACTGTCTTTTTTGATGCATGTACTCTTTTTTTTCATGGATTTAATAAAAATATTGTAAAGAAAGAAATGAATATCAGGGCATCCTTTTCAGTGTTCTTCATGTCCTGTGTCACACTGTACCTTCCGCTAACTGAATTGTCACGCCCCTTGTACATTCGCCCTGCGCAGTTACACTCAGTATCTGTTCCCCTGATCCCTGCATTACATCCCATATATCCTCCTCTAACTGCTGGGCAATCAGTCCAGTTCTTTCAAGCACAGGACTCATGGGGTTGGTTTCCTCCCTCTGTGTAACAGCAGGTTTGTTGAGATAACCTCCTGTTCAATACTATCCAAAATCAACTTAGAATAAAAGTAACTTTCCTGTCACTTTTGCACTTACGGTAACGATGAATGTTCACACAGTGTTCAATGTTATCAAAATTATTTGGTTCACCCTGTGCCCAGTTTTGGTAACTGTACGAAGATCCATCAATCCATGTGAAAGTCCCTTCCTGTGGGGTATAAATCAATAATTATCTCTGTGGGAATGCTGAGTAACCTGCCCCTTAACAGTACAGGGAGGAGCTGTACCTGAGCCGGAGTGAGACCAGAATACGAGCAGCCAGGACAAATAGGGCAGTGACTGAGATTTTAAATGATGGACTGGCAGGGTGGGGGAAATCTCATGGAAGTAACAGAATCCTTGGAACAAAAGAAACCGGATCTGAGAGTGAAGGTCAGGGAATAGGAATAATGGTAACTCAGACAGTGAGGGAGAAGGTAGTCACTGAACACAAATACAAAGTCTGATCTCTCAAAGACAGACGGTGAAACAATTCAGAAAGTAATTTAAAACACTTGCAGAGCAATGAACACAGAATCCCAAACCAAAAAGGAAATGGAGGCAGTAAGTTGTAGCATGGATCCAGATGTGTGTGTGGAGGAGTGGAACACTGAGCACATCACCCACTCCCCCCACCCCACTGCCCCACCTACGGGGACCAGCCCAGATCAGGAGCACATCTGGAATATTCACTTCCCAGCCCCAGGACTAGAGGGGCTTTGAATGTGTCTGAAGGTTTAGTCTCTCCTTTCCTCAGGGGAGTAAATTTCACAGAATGTTTCCATCCTCTGAACAGATTATTTCCATTCAATAGTGTCACTTCTCACTTCAGATAGAGTGGAGATGGGGCTTGTGAGTTGTTACGGACTAGGTTACTATTAGTGAATGTCCCTTTAAGCTACAGCATTGTGTGTGTGTGTGTGTGTGTGTGTGTGTGGGTGGGTGGGTAGGTGGGTGGGTGGCATGGTTATGACAACAGAAGATAAAGGACGTAATGACGTTTTTGAAGCAGTCATTCGGATTCAGTCGGAGGAGAGAGAGAGAAAGAGAGAGGGAGAGAGGCACCAGCCTGCTAGTCTCTATCGATGGGTGAAAAACAGTAATTGTTCCTGTCACTACAATCCACATCTGGATTTTTGGAATAATCCGGTGGAGTCCACTTTGTCGTTAACCTGTAGAGGGAAACAGGTATTTGTGTGGATGGCCACATCTCGGATGCCTTTCAGGGTGGCAGATACTTCAGAACAAAGCAGTGGAGTTCATTTTGTTGTTGACCTGCAGAAGGAAACAGGTATTTGTGTGGACAGCCATGTCTTGGATGCCTTTCGGGGTGAGGCAGATGCAGTGGAGTTGTCACTACTGAGTAAACACTGAGGTGTCATTTGGGTTCCAAAGTGGAAGATTTGGATTTCGTAATTACTCTCTATTTTCTCTCTAAGTTTTGCCTTCAGTTAACGGTGGTTGTTGAAGAAGCCTTTGCTCACGTTTCACCTTATGGCTTGCTGAACTGAACTTTAAGACTGGACTTGAAGTTTGGGAATTTGCCACACACACACGGAGAGTTTAATTTTGGGGGTTAATGTTCAAGGTTTAACATTTTTACTTCTAACATTCCAACATTTTTACTTTTATTTTTCTTATTATCATAAGTAGTTATTAATAAAGTTGTTTTTAACACTTCTACATGACACAGAGTGTTTCTCTTGTTGCTGGTTCGTAACAGAGTAGATGCAGAATGTTACAAGAAATCACATGTAATAGTAACAGAAAATTTTTTGAAGCAATCAGCAAGTGGTGAATTCTGACAATCAAACAGATACTTCATGTGAAAAAGTTTCAATCCTACATCCAGCTGCTGTCTCCAACATCCACAGACATTTTATCACAACTTCAACAAATTCTTGAAAGCAGTGATTTCATCCACATTCTGATTCCTGGGAACCAATCTTGACTGCAAAGTGAGTTACTGTGTACAAAGCACTGGAGATCATTTCTTGAGGCAGAGAATTCAAAAGCAGAAAAGTTGTGTAAAACTTAGACAGAAGCTTGGCGAGATCCACTCGGATCCTGTGCACAGTTCGGAAAGGGTACAGAGAAACCACTGAAGGTGAGAATGTATTTGCAGGAAAAGTACCAGAACTGAGAGGCCGCACTTATCAACAAATGTTGAGCAAAACTGAGCTCAGTGACTGAGGGTGATCTCCCTCTCCCTCTTTCTCTCTCTCTCTCTGAATGGCTATCTGCTCTAACTGTAGAGCCACAACTACAATGAACACTTGGATGTTAAAGCCAGATGATCGTCTGAGGGGGTCACTGGGATCCTTCTTCAAACTATGAAGATTCAGTCGGGTCGACGTAGAGAAATGTTTCCACTTGTGGTGCAGTCGAAAAGCAGGGACCATAAATATCAGAGAGTCACTGATCAATCCAGCAGGCTCCTCGAGAGAAACCCTTTTCTCCAGAGTATTCACGATGTGACTCACTGGGGTCAGGGATGGTTGTGACAGATCAGAATCTCACATTTAAGGGAAAGACAGAGAAGCTCATGAGGGAGAAAGGAAAGTCACACTGATCGTGTTAGATGAAGGAGGGTGAGAGGAGGCTCATGTGGAGCATAAACAGGGACAGAAACATGTGGGATTTGATTTGTTCACAGGACGTGGTGACACTGGCCAGACCTGCATTTATTGTCCTTCCCTCATCATCCTCTGACCATTTCAGAGGGCAGGTAAGAGTCCACACATTGATGGATCTCTGGAGTCACGGTGAGGCCAGACTGGGGAAGGATGGCAGATTCCTTACTCTGAAGGACAACAGTGAACCAGATGAGTTTTTACAAGAGTCTGGGAGTTTCATCTTCACCGTTACTGATGGTAACTTTTTACTCCAGATCTATTGCATTTTATTTATTTGGATCCAAATTCCCCGGCTGCTGGGGTGGGATTCAAACTCATGTCCCTGGATCATTGGGATACCAACCAGTAAATTAACCACTGCACTGCTGCACCCCTGTTACTCTGCAGGATGTCACGTGTAATTCTATCTGTGGTAGTAATGTAACACGTCGTCGTTAACTGTACCTTGCATCTGTCATTCAGGCCAATCCATGCAGTTGGTTTGTCTTCGTTCACAGCGCCAATCACGTTAGAAATGAATGTGTTGTGTTCCTTCGAGGTCACAGAAGCCAGCTGTCCGTAATGTGGGTGGTGATTGCAGAAGTCCTTTAAACAAGATAAATAATTTATCTGCTGCTGAGAATCAGAATCTTTCATCCTCCTACAGACCCCTCAGTAAATGATCTGACCTAATGTTGGAAATTCAGCAACTTTGTTCACATGAAACAGAGTTCTTGTTCATCAAAGTCCTTGGTGTCAAAACCAGCACGGTGTTAACTCCTGGATGTGGAGTTTCCCCTAAAATCCCTAATATTTCACCCATTGATCTGATTGATAGAAACCGGGTCCCAAGGTCGCAGTGAAGCGCACTCTGGAACACAGGGACTCATCACAGGCAATTCAATGAGAGGCTGTGCTGCGAGTTCATGGGAATGAACCAGCAGAGACCAATATTCCCCAGGCCTCCCAGAGCATTCACTGGTTTCAGGGACTTACCTCAGCTTTCAGCCATGTCTGTTGTTTGCTCAAAAACCGGTAACAGGAGTTTAAAGGATGAAAATAAAACCAGTTTTCATCACAGGGTCCTGTGGATATTTCACGTTTTTCACGGTGCTTCTGAGTCTCCTCCACTTCCAAGGAATTGTTTGTCCCTTTCGGTGAAAGAGAATTAGGATTTAAACCAAGTGCAATAGTCAAAGCACCAGTCCAAATAGTCACAGTTTTTGCTGTTTCACAGCACCGGACCTTGATGGACACACAGAAGGTCAGGGCTCAAGGGGAGGAAGGAGCATCAGCTGTAGCTGTGGCTGGTCTAGTGTTTAATACAGTCCTCACGTCATCTCCCCCAGTCCTGCTCTTGTAAAAGGGGCAAAGGGACAGATGGAGGAACTGCAGGCTAATCAGCCTGACGTTGGAAGTGGGCAAGTTGTTGGGAAAGGATCTGAGGGATGGCACAAACCAGCATTTAGAGTGGTGCAGGTTAATCAAGGACAGACAACATGGAGATGTTAAAGGAAGGTTGTATTTGACTACCAAATGAACAGGGGATGACCATGTGCCACACTATTTATTGCATTATAACTAGATTTTAGAAGACATTTGCCAAAGTCCACATGGTAAAATTTTTCAGGACAGTGAAACCCCTTGGGATCTAACAGATAGTGACATGTTGGATTATGAAGCAAAATACTGCAAATGCAGGAAATCAGAAATCAAACCAAAATCATCTGGAATACAGAACACAGAACAGTACAGCACAATACAGGCTCTTCGGCCCTCAATGTTGTGCTGACCTTTAAACCTCGCCTAAAACTGTCTAACCCCTTCCTCCCACATATCCCTCTATTTTTTAAATTCCTCCGTCTGCTTATCTAACAAGCTCTTGAATTTGACCAATGTACCTGTCTCCACCACCACCCCAGACAGCGCATTCCATGCACCAACCACTCTCTGGGTAAAAAACTTCCTCTGATATCTCCCTTGAACTTCCCACCCATTACTTTAAAGCCATGCCCTCTTGTATTGAGCATTGGTGCATTGGGAACGAGGTGCTCGCTGTCTACTCTATCTATTCCTCTTAATAATTTGTATACCTCTATCATGTCTCCCCTCATCCTCCTTCTCTCCAGAGAGTAAAGCCCTAGCTCCCTTAGTCTCTCCTCATAATGCATACTCTCTAAACCAGGCAGCATCCTGGTACATCTCCTCTGCACCCTTTCCAATGCTTCCACATCCTTTCTATAATGAGGCGAACAGAACTGGATACAGTACTCCAAGTGTTGTCTAACCAGAGTTCTGTGGAGCAGCATCATTACCTCGTGGCTCTTAAACTCGAACCCACGACTTAAGAATGCTAACATCCCATAAGTTCTCTTAACTACCCTATCCACCTGTGCGGCAACTTTCAGGGATCTGTGGATATCAACCCCCAGATCCTTCTGCTCCTCCACACTCCCCAGAATCCTGCCATTAACTTTGTACTCCACGTTGGAGTTAGTCCTTCCAAAGTGTACCACCTCACACTTCTCTGGATTGAACTCCCTCTGCCACTTCTCAGCCCAGCCCTGTATCCTATCAATATCCCTATGCAATCTTCGACAGGCCTCCACACTATCCACAACACCACCAACTTTTGCTGCATCTGCAAACTTGCTAACCCACCCTTCTACCCCTTCATCCAAGTCATTAATAAAAACCACGAAAAGCAGAGGTCCCAGAACAGATCCTTGTGGGACACCACTAGTCACAGCCCTCGAATCTGAATGCACTCCCTCCACAACAACCCTCTGCTTTTTATACGCAAGCCAATTCTGAATCCACACAGCCAAGCCTCCCTGGATCCCATGCCCTCTGACCTTTTGAAGAAGCCTACCATGTGGAACCTTGTCAAATACCTTACTAAAATCCATGTAGACCACATCTACAACACTGTCCTCATCAATCTGCCTGGTCACCTCCTCAAAGAATCCTATCAAGCTTGTGAGACATGATCTGCCCTTCACAAAGCCATGCTGGCTGTCCCTAATCAGACCATGATTATCTAAATGTCCATAGATCCTATCTCTAAGAATCCTTTCCAACAGCTTGCCCACCACAGACGTAAGGCTCACTGGTCTATAATACCCTGGACTATTCCTACTACCTTTTTCAAATAAGGGGACAACATTCGCCACCCTCCAATCCTCTGGTACCATTCCCATGGACAATGAGGACTCAAAGATCCTAGCCAATGGTTCAGCAATCTCCTCCCTCGCCTCGCAGAGCAGCCTGGGGAATATTCTGTCAGGTCCCTGGGACTTATCTGTCCTAATATCTTCAAACAGCTCCAACACATCCTCTCCCTTGATACCTACATGCTCTAGAACATTAACCTTACCAACACTGTCCTCAGCTTCATCAAGTCCCCTCTCCTTGGTGAATACTGAAGAGAAGTATTCATTGAGGACCTCACCCACTTCCACAGCTTCCAGGCACATCTTCTCACCTTTATCCCTAATCAGTCCTACCTTTACTCCCGTCATCCTTCTGCTCTTCACATGTGAAAAATGCCTTGGGATTTTCCTTAACCCTGCTCACCAAGGTCTTTTCATGTCCCCTTCTTGGTCTCCTCAGCCCCTTCTTAAGTTCCTTCCTTGCTACCCTATATTCCTCAAGAGACCTATCTGATCCTTGCTGCCTACACCTTATGTATGCTGCCTTCTTCCTCCTAACTAGATGTTCCACCTCTCTTATCACCCATGGTTCTTTCACGCTGCCATTCTTTCTCTACCTCACCGGGACAAATTTATCCCTGACATTCTGCAAGAGATCCTTGAACAACGATCACATCTCCATAGTACATTTTCCTTTAAGAATGTCATCCCAATTCCCACTTGCAAGTTCTAGCCTTATAGCCTCATAATTTGCCCTTCCCCAATTAAATATTTTCCTGTCCTCTTTGCTCCTATCCTTGTCCATGACAATGCTAAATGTTAGGGAGCAGCGGTTGCTGTCCCCCAAATGCTCACCCACCGAGAGATCAGTCACCTGACCCGGTTCATTACCTAATACTTGATCAAATATGGCATTCCCTCTAGTCGGCCTGTCAACATACTGTGACAGGAATCTGTTCTGGACACACTTAACAAACTCTGCCCCGTCTAAACCTTTGCTACTAAGTAGGTGCCAATCAATATTTGGGAAGTCTCCCATGAAAACAACCCCGTTTTCTTGCACCTTTCCACAATCTGCATCCCAATCTGCTCCTCAGTATCCCTGCTGCTACCAGGGGGCCTATAGAATAGTCCCAGTAGAGTAACTGCTCCTTTCTTGTTCCTAACTTCCACCCATACCAACTCTAGAGAGGATCCTGCTACATTATCCACCCTTTCTGCAGCTGTAATAGTATCTCTGACCAGTAATTCCACCCCTCCTCAGCTTCTCTGCTCCCCTTCCTATCCCTTTTAAAACACTGAAATCCAGGAACATTCAGTATCCATTCCTTCCCTGGTGTCAGCCAAGTCTCTGCAAGAGCCACAATATCATAGTTCCATGTATTTATCCAAGCTCTCAGTTCATCACCCTTATTCCTGATGCTTCTTGCATTTAAGTAAAGTCACTTTAGCCCATCCACCTTACCACTTTTATACCCTATACTCTATTACTCTTTCCTCAAATCCTCTCTATGTATTAGATCTGGCTTTACTCGATGCACTTCTTCCACTGACCTATCCCTCCACTTCCCATCCCCCTTGCAAACTGGTTTAAACCCTCCTAAACCACACTAGCAAACCTGCCTGCAAGGATATTGGTCCCTCTCGAGTTCAGGTGTAACCCATCCAATCTGTACAGCTCCCACCTTCTACAGAAGAGATCCCAATGATCCAAAAATCTAAAACCTTGCTCCCTGCACCAACTCCTCAGCCACGCATTCATCTGCCATCTCCTCCTATTCTTACTTTCACTATCACGTGGCACTGGCAGCAAACCTGAGACTGCTACCCTTGAGGTCCTGTTCTTCAGCCTTGTACCTAGCGCTCTAAACTCACTTTTCAGGACCTCATCCCTCTTTCTACCTATGTCATTGGTACTAACATGTACCATGACTTCTGGCTGCTTCCTCTCCGACACAAGAATGCAGTGGACCTGATCAGAGACATCCTGGACCCTGGCACATGGGAGGCAACATACCATCCGGGATTCTCGCTCACGTCTACAGAACCTCCTGTCTGTTCCCCTGATTATCGAGTCCCCTATCACTATTGCCCTCCTCTTCTCCCCCCTTGCATTCTGAGTAGCAGGACCAGTCTCAGTGCCAGAGACCTGGCTACTGCTGCTTGATCCCTGTAGCTCATCTCCCTCAACAGCATCCAAAATGGAATACATGTTTTTGAGGGGAACAGCCTCTGGGGTGCTCTGCTCTGTGTGTCTGTTCCCTTTCTCCTTCTCTCCCCTGACAGTCACCCATCTATCCGCCTCCTGGACCCTAAAAGTACCTGCTCTAAGGGGGGGGCGGGGTGGTGACTGCCTCCTGATGCACAACATCAAAATAACTCTCTCCCTCCCTGATGCTTTGCAGTGTTTGAAGCTCCAGCTCATCAATTCAGAGCCAAAGTTCTTCCAGCCTCAAGCACCGACTGCAGATGTGGTCACCATGCACCATAGCAGGGTCCATTAGCTTCCACATCATGCAGCTGCAGCACATCGCCTTGCCCTCCATCTGAACTATTTATTCCCTACTTAACTGCAGTCTACTTCAAAGTTATAACAATAACAGTGTCTGACAGATATTCACACACCCCTCGTCCTGCAATGTTGATTCCTCTGAGGTGTTCCTGTGGGGAAAATTCTACCTGCCTGATGTCTTGGACAGTCTCTAACTCACACTGCAGTTCAATGACTCTGAGACAAGAGACATTTCCTGTTGCTGCATCTTATGTCCCAAAATCCCTAGTTTCCAGCATCCAACCCACTGTCAGTGCATTCATTCTGAGCAGTCATTCATTTCTGAAGACAATAGAAGTATCAGCCGACACTACCTGCCCTGTCACCGGCAGCCAATGTGCTCAGCAGCAGAAACACCAGCAGCATCATCTCTGCAGTGGAGTTCCTGTCCTCTGGCTCGAAGCACAAAAGGATCAAGGTCAGAGTCAAGGTTTCAAAGGGATTCTGCTGCTATCACTCTCTCCCTCTCTCTCTCTCTCTCTCTCTCACTGAGCTGTCTGAAGAGATGTGCTTTGCCTGATATCAATACATATCTATGTATAGATGCCAAATTGTGGAGATATTTGCAAACAGGAAATCAGATCTCTTCAGCCAAACCAACATCTATGCAAAACTTTCTGCTGGTGAGTGGCAGCTGAGAACAGGATGGAGTGGGCTCTTTGAGATAGTACAACGAGAGGAGTAACTGCCACTGGGAAATGGGTGTGTCAGGGGCAAATTTACTACCCACATTATAAGTTACCTACGCTATAAATTAGACGAACATTTACTCAGTTTCCATTTTGGGGACACAATGAGACACGCTGTATATCTGGAACCATGATATAATGAGGCGTTTTATATCAGAGCTGCACTGTACTTGCATTCCTTTTTTCCCATCATATCATCGTCTGTCTCAAAGGGATACGCATGGCCATGGTAGAAGAGGACTTGGACACTGAGCCCTTCTCTGCCTCCTGGGAAGTTGTCCCTGTGGGAGCCTGTGCTGTCTGGGAGTCTCCTGCTGCACATCCATTCTTCCGTGAAGAGGAGTGAGAGACGTGTTCTGAGTTTGGTCTGTTTGCAGCAGAGTGGATGAGGAGACAAGGAGAGCTCAGTGCTCAGTGGGAGTCGTGTGCAGAGTAAGCCGCCAGCCCGCAGAGTGGTGAGCAGCAGTCTGGCTATGAATGCAGGTTGAGGGTGATAAGCCCTTTAAGTAACCTCCTTTCTGAGTGTTCAGTGTCAGTAAAAGCCGGTCGTTTACCTTTGCTGCTGGACATTACCTGACCTGCTCTAATAGACCCAGAGATAGGTGAAACGTTCCTTCACTCCTGTGAAGCCCATATTCAACAGCACAAGACTGTTTCTTTGGGATTTGTTGGACACATTTCTAGCAGATTATTTGTACTCCCTGCAACTTCGAAATTAAAAGGCAAATGCACTGCATCTGTTGCATTGGAGCAGAGCCTGCAGAACCTTCTTCTCTACATCACCCGGGTGCCTGACAGATATTCACACACCCCTCGTTCTGCAATGTTGATTCCTCTGAGGTGTGCCTGTGGGGAAAATTCTACCTGCCTGATGTCTTGGACAGTCTCTAACTCACACTGCAGTTCAATGACTCTGAGACAAGAGACATTTCCTGTTGCTGCATCTTATGTCCCAAAATCCCTAGTTTCCAGCATCCAACCCACTGTCAGTGCATTCATTCTGAGCAGTCATTCATTTCTGAAGACAATAGAAGTATCAGCCGACCCTACCTGCCCTGTCACCGGCAGCCAATGTGCTCAGCAGCAGAAACATTGACAGCATCATCTCTGCAGTGAAGTTCCTGTCCTCTGGCTCGAAGCACAAAAGGGGTAAGATCAGAGTCAAGATCTCAAAGGGATTCTGCTGCTATCACTCTCTCCCTCTCTCCCTCTCTCCCTCTCTCCCTCCCTCTCTCTCTCTCTCTCTCTCTCTCTCTCTCTCTCACTGAGCTGTCTGAAGAGATGTGCTTTGCCTGATATTGATACATATCTGTGTATAGATGCCAGATTGTGGAGACATTTGCAAACAGGAAATCAGATCTCTTCAGCCAAACCAATATCTATGCAAAACTTTCTGCTGGTGAGTGGCAGCTGAGAACAGGATGGAGTGGGCTCTTTGTGAGATAGTACAACGAGAGGAGTAACTGCCACTGGGAAATGGGTGTGTCAGGGGCAAATTTACTACCCATATTATAAGTTACCTACACCATAAATTAGACGAACATTTACCCAGTTTCCATTTTGGGGACACAATGAGACACGCTGTATATCTGGAATCATGATATAACAAGGCGTTTTATATCAGAGTTGTACTGTACTTGCATTCCTTTTTTCCCATCATATCATCATCTGTCTCAAAGGGATACGTGTGACCAGGGTAGAAGAGGACTTGGGTACTGAGCCCTTCTCTGCCTCCTGTGATATGGTCCCTGTGGGAGTCTGTGCTGTCTGGGAGTCTTCTGTTGCACATCCATTCTTCCGTGAAGAGGAGTGAGAGACCTGTTGTGAGTTTGGTCTGTTTGCAGCAGAGTGGATGAGGAGACAAGGAGAGCTCAGTGCTCAGTGGGAGCTGTGCGCAGAGTAAGCCGCCAGCCTGCAGAGTGGTGAGCAGCAGTCTGGCTATGAATGCAGGCTGAGTGTGATAAGCCCTTAAAATAACCTCGTTTCTGAGTGCTCAGTGTCAGTAAAAGCCAATTGTTCTGTGAATGAGTGATGACTGTCCAGATCTGTCTGGTCGGAAATCTCACTGATGATGAATTCTGGGTGCTGCATTACTGTTGGCATCATTTGGGGAGTTGCACACTGGGTAAAAGTGGTAAAGCACACAAAATTGCACAAACATGAGGAGGTTTGATTATGTTTTAAACCAAAATGCTGCACTGATCTACTGTTGAGGTTGGTAGAACTGCTACCCGTAACCTTGAGCAAGCAACATCTGCCCAGGTCCCTGCTCCTGAACGAAAAGCAAATACTGGAAACTTGAAGTGGAAAAACTCAGAACTGAGCATCCTCACCCTGCCCTCCCACTACTGGGGGCCCACAGACAAACCCAACCAATGTCCTCTGCCCATTGCAGTTTCTCAGCTCCACCCAAACTGATGCTACTTCTTCATTCAAAATGCTGGACCAGTCGACGTTTCAGGTCACCTGTGAGGGTGAGGACGAAGGCTTGAGGGAGGATGGCCAGAGTGCCGGTAATGGTACAAAGGGGTGTGAGGCAGTCCTGGGGGTGGGGAGTGAAGTAGAAAGAGAAAGGTTGTAGTGGTGGGTGATTTGATAATTAGACTGACACACAAGATCATTTTGAAATACAAAAAACTGCAGGTGTTGGAAATGTGAAAATAAGGATATAATTTTGTTTGCACCTGGTGCACTGGACCAGTGACTGCCGAACCTCCTTCCCTGCATCCCCTGGGTTCCTGACCGATAGTCACATATCCCTCAACCAGTCACATATCCCGACCAGTCCCAATGTCCGCAAATTCCCATGTTCCACAGTCCCAACACAGAGCCTGTGCATTCATTCCTCACAGCAATATATTTCTAAAGCTCCTGGAATCAATGGACCTTACCTGCCACATCACTGACAAGCAGTGCGGTCAGCACCAAAACCCACACCAGCATCATGTTTCTTTCCTCAAACCTGAAACACAAGAAAACAATTCATCGTTAGTGTCAAGTTTCCCAGTGAAGGTGGGGATCTCCTGCTGCCATTCCCACCTCTCTCTCTCCCAGCTGTCTGTGTCGATGAGGTTTCCAATGCTGTTGCATCCCCATATATGTGGAGTTCTTTGATCGTGGAGGCTTCTGAAATGATTGAAAACAAACCCAATTGGCTGGACCATGGCACACAAAAATAACTTATGAAAAGTTATGTGGATTGGTGCAGATTAGAACAAGCTGAAAAGGAAACCACAGAAATGTCTTGTGAGCTCTAAGTGTGACTGTAGAATGTTGCACTGTAACTGAACTTTGAGAAATGGAGGCTGCAGAAAACATTAATGATCCCATTGTGTGTCCATGATATTACAATTCAATGAATATTATCAACAAGAACAATTAGGATGTAATACTCAGGTGAATACTTCAAACACAACAGATTATTTACACAGACCACTCGCTCACTCATATACTTGTTCTGATCTGCTTCCTTTCCAATTCCCATCATGGCGAAGGGCCTCCCTTCTTCACTGATCTGGAAAGTTTGTAATCATTTGTGGGGAAATGGTTCAATTTAGAATCATGGCCACTTTCCAACAAGGAGCTGGAGTGAAGTCTGCTCAAAAGGAACATGAAAGGATGGGGAGATAATGGACTGCTTGATGCTTGATGCTTTTCCAGGGACATCTCAGGGAGATCCCTGCACTGACATGATGTGGGAAGGAATCCATCGGATCTCCAGTGGAGTGGGACTGATGGGCCAAATGTCCCTTTCCTTCTCTGGATTTTCTCTTGTTCCCAAATCACTTCACACTCCAAAGGCAGAACTAGTGGTCTCTTGAGCCCATTTTACCTTCGGCTTCATCCTCAAGCCCTTGTGGAGTCATAGATTGACACAATGAGACTGCACTGATGGAGACTATTTGCCTCATCGTATCTGAACCATCTCTTTGATTGTGCAATCTATTTAGTTCAATTCTCCTGCTCTTTCCCTGTACCACTGCAAATTGCTCCTTCACATAGAACATAGAACAGTACAGCACTATACAGGCCCTTCAGCCCACCATGTTGTGCCGACCTTTAAACCTCACCTTAGACGATCTAACCCTTTCCTCCCACATATCCCTCTATTTTAAATTCCTCCATATGCTTATCCAGTAATCTCTTGAATTTGACCAGTGTACCTGCCTCCACCACCGCCCCAGGCAGCGCATTCCATGCCCCAAGCACTCTCTGGGTAAAAAACCTTCCTTTTATATCTACATTGAACTTCCCACCCATTACTTTAAAGCCATGCCCTCTTGTATTGAGCACTGGTGCCCTGGGAAAGAGGTGCTGGCTGTCCACTCTACCTATTCCTCTTAATATTTTGTACACCTCTATCATGTCTCCCCTCATTCTCCTTCTCTCCAAAGAATAAAGCCCGAGCTCCCTCAGACTCTCCTCATAATGCATACTCTCTAAACCAGGCACATCCTGGTAAATCTCCTCTGCACCCTTTCCAACGCTTCCACATCCTTCCTATAATGAGGCGACCAGAACTGGACACAGTACTCCAAGTGTGGTCTAACCAGTGTTTTGTAGAGCTGCATCATTACCTCGCAACTCTTAAACTCGATCCCACGACTTATGAATGCTAACACCCCATAAGCTTTCTTAACTACCCTCTCCACTTGTGAAGCAACTTTCAGGGATCTGTGGATGTGGACCACCAGATCCCTCTGCTCCTCCACACTACCCAGAATACTGCCATTAACTTTGTACTCTGCCTTGGAGTTTGTCCTTCCAAAGTGCACCACCTCACACTTCTCCGGGTTGAACTCCATCTGCCACTTCTCAGCACAGCTCTGCGTCCCATCGATATCCCTCTGCAATCTTCGACAATCCTCTACACTATACACAACACCACCAACCTTTGTGTTGTCTGCAGACTTGCCAACCCACCCTTCTACCCCCTCATCCAAGTCATTAATAAAAATCACAAAAAGCAGAGGTCCCAGAACCGATCCTTGTGGGACACTGCTAGTCACAGCCCTCCAGTCTGAAGGCACTCCCTCCACCACAACCCTCTGCTTTCTACAGACAAGCCAATTCTGAATCCACATGGCCAGGCTTCCCTGGATCCCATGCCCTCTGTCCTTCTAAAGAAGCCTACCATGTGGAACCTTGTCAAATACCTTACTAAAATCCATGTAGACCACATCTACTGCACTACCCTCATCAATCTATCTGGTCACCTCCTCAAAGAAGACTTATCAGGCTTGTGAGACATGATCTGCCCTTCACAAAGACATGCTGGCTGTCCCTAATCAGACCATGATTCTCTAAATGCCCATAGAGCCTATCTCTGAGAATCCTTTCCAACAGCTTGCCCACCACGGGTGTAAGGCTCACTGGTCTCTAATTCCCTGGACTATCCCTACTACCTTTTTTGAATAAGGGGACAACATTTGCCACCCTCCAATCCTCCGGTACCATTCCTGTGGCCAACGAGGACTCAAAGATCCTAGCCAAAGGCTCAGCAATCTCCTCCCTTGCCTTGCGCAGCAGCCTGGGGAATATTCTGTCAGGCCCCGGGGACTTATCCGTCCTAATATTTTCCAACAGCTCCAACACATCCTCTCTCTTGATAGCAACATGCTCTAGAACATTAACCTTACCAACACTGTCCTCAGCATCATCAAGGCCCCTCTCCTTGGTGAATACTGAAGAGAAGTATTCATCGAGGACCTCACCCACTTCCACAGCTTCCAGGCACATCTCCCCACCTTTCTCCCTAATCGGCCCTACCTTTACTCCCGTCATCCTTCTGCCCTTCACATATGTGAAAAATGCCTTGGGGTTTTTTCACCCTAGTCACCAAGGCCTTTTCATGTCCCCTTCTTGCTCTCCTCAGCTCTTTAAGTTCCCCCCTTGCTACCCTATATTCCTCAAGAGCCCTATCTGATCCTTGCTGCCGAAACCTCATGTAGGCTGCCTTCTTTCTCCTAACTAGATGTTCCACCTATCTTGTCACCCATGGTTCCTTCACCCTGCCATTCTTTCTCTGCCTCACTGGGACAAATTTATTCCTCACATCCTGCAAGAGATCCCTGAACAACGCCCACATCACCATAGCACATTTCCCTTCAAAAATGTCTTCCCAATTCACACTCACAAGTTCTAGCCTTATAGATTCATAATTTGCCCTTCCCCAGTTAAATATTCTCCTGTCCTCTGCTCCTATCCTTGTCCATGACAATGCTAAAGGTTAGGGAGCGGTGGTCACTATCCCCCAAATGCTCAGCCACTGAGAGATCTGTCACCTGACCCGGTTCATTACCTAATACTAGATCTAATATGGCATTCCCTCTCGTCGGCCTGTCAACATACTGTGACAGGAATCCTTCCTGGACCCACTTAACAAACTCTGCCCCGTCTAAACCTTTGGTACTAAGCAGGTGCTAATCAATATTTGGGAAGTTGAAGTCTCCCATGATAACAATCCTGTTATTTTTGCACCTTTCCAAAGTCTGCCTCCCGATCTGCTCCTCAGTATCCTTGCTGCTACCAGGGGACCTATAGAGTAGTCCCAGTAGAGTTACTGCTCCTTTCTTGTTCCTAACTTCCACCCATACTGACTCTAGAGAGGATCCTGCTACACTATCCACCCTTTCTGCAGCTGTAATAGTATCTCTGACCAGTGACGCCACCCATCCTCCTCTTCTTCCCCACCTCCCTATCCCTTTTAAAACACTGAAATCCAGGAATATTCAGTATCCATTCCTGCCCTGGTGACAGCCAAGTCTCTGCAAGAGTCACAATATCATAGTTCCATGTATTTATCCAAGCTCTCAGTTCATCACCCTTATTCCTGATGCTTCTTGCATTTAAGTAAAGTCACTTTAGCCCATCCACCTTACCACTTTTATCCCCTATCCTCTGCTTCTCCTTCCTTGAATCCTCTCTATTTGTTAGATCTGGCTTTACTCCATGCGCTTCTTCCACTGACCTATCCCTCTGGTTCCCTTCCCCCTTGCAAACTAGTTTAAACCCTCCCGAACCACACCAGCAAACCTGCCTACAAAGATATTGGTCCCCCTCAAGTTCACGTGTAACCCATCCAATCTATACAGGTCCCACCTTCCCCAGAAGAGATCCCAATGATTCAACAATCTGAAAACTTGCCCCCTGCACCAACTCCTCAGCCACACATTCATCTGCCATCTCCTCCTATTCTTACCTTCACTATCACGTGGCACTGGCAGCAATCCTGAGATTACTACCCTTGAGGTCCTGTTCTTCAGCCTTCTGCCCAGCTCCCTAAACTCACTTTTCAGGACCTCATCCCTCTTCCTACCTATGTCCTTGGTACCAACATGTACCACCACTTCTGGCTGCTTTCCCTCCCACACAAGAATGCTGTGGACCCGATCAGAGTCATCCTGGACCCTGGCACCTGGGAGGTAACATACCATCCGGGATTCTTGCTCACATCCAGAGAACGTCCCATCTGTTCCCCTGACTGTTGAGTCCCCTATCACTATTGCCCTCCTCTTCTCCTCCCTTCCCTTCTGAGCAGCAGGACCAGTCCCAGTGCCAGAGACCTGGCTACTGCCACTTGATCCCTGCAGGTCATCCCCCTCAACAGCATCCAAAGCGGAATACCTGTTTTTGAGGGGAACATCCTCCAGGGTCCTCTGCACTGTCTGCCTGTCCCTTTCTCTCGCCTGACAGTCACTCATCTATCTGCCTTCTGGACCCTAGAAGTACCTGCTCTAAGGAGGGGGGGGGGTGGTGACTGCCTCCCGATGCACAGCATCTACATAACTCTCCCCCTCCCTGATGTTTTGAAGTGTTTGAAACTGCGTCTCCAGCTCATCAATTCTGAGCTGAAGTTCCTCCAGCCTCAAGCACTCACTGCAGATGTGGTCACCATGCACCACAGCAGGGTCCACTCGCTCCCACATCATGTGGCTGCACCACATCACCTTGCCCTCCATCTGCACTAGTTTTTGTTCTTACCTCGCTGTAGTCTACTTAAAAGTTCTAAGAATAAGAGGAAACCTTAACCTTACTTACCAGCTACTCACCAGTATTGTTGCAGATGGCCTCCGCCTCTTAATGCCAAAGCCTGTTGTGCCAAAGCCACTCACTCTGACTCTGTACACTCCGATAATGGCCGCTCCGCTTGACACGACCTCCTTTTTATTGACCCTTCTTCATTCTGGCATTATTTCTGTGTTTAGCCAAATCCTTTGAAAGTTATTACTCACTCTGCTTCCACCAATTTCCTGAGCAAAATTGATTGCTGTTGCCACCTCTAATCCATTTGACAATTATCTAAGATCTCCACCCTCTAGTGAGTGCTCCAGCTGCCTGGCAGAGAGCTCAGTAACTGGAAAACACAGACTGATGTGCAGCAGCATTTGTTACCTCATCACATCAGCTCACTGGGAGACACTCACTGAGGGAAGTCAATTCATCACCTCACCTCTGATTCTTTGGCCAATCATTTCCACACTTTGAGAAGTGTGTGAAGGTCCCAGATTTCCACAATATCGGTCTCCTGTAGTCTCTGTGACCGCTGTCACCAGAATCAGTTTCTCCTTATTTACTCCATCCAATTAATTTTGTGGATGACACACACAATTGCCATGGTTTGTCTGTGGTGGAGCGAGGTGGGGAGTGGGCTGCCACTGAAATGCATTCAACAGTGTCAGAGCTGCACATCCAGGAACACAGAGAGAATTCCACAATGCTCCTGATCTCAAAACTTGTAGATGATGAAAGACTTCTTCTGTCAAAGGTGAATTACCCAGCCTCTGAGATGCATTTACTGTCACAGAATCTATGTGGTTGGTCCAGTTGATTTTCAGATCAATAGTGACTCCCAGGTTGTAAATAGTGGGCGAACTGGCGATATTAATGTCATTGGCTGTTAAGGGTCAGCCCTCACTTTTAGAGATGGTCATTGCCATCTTGTCTCTGATACTCTGCAGTGTTACAGTGAGACCTCATCTGGAGTTCAGGGGTTGTTTTGGTTTCTGTACCTTGGAGTCAATGCGGCATCGATTCACTGGATGGATTTTTGGAATGAGAGAAGAGTCCATTGAAGACAGATCGAGGAAAATTGAATAAAACTCACTGAAATTTAGAAAAACAACTGCAGATGATCTCATGGAAAGCTCCAGGATTCCAAGAAGGACCGAGGGGTGGACAATTGAGGCTGTTTCCTCAGTCTGAAGAGTCCAGAACTAAGGTGGTGTCAACATTTTAGGATTTAGAAGAGGAGAAATTTCCTTGTGCAGAGGGTTGGGAATCTTTTGAATGTTCTGCCTCAGAAGGCTGTGTATGCTCAGAACATACAGACTGTCATTGTTATATTTGTGGGGGCATCTCAGTAAATGGAACTGTCAGTTTGTAGTAAAACCCATCTCCTCAGTGAAGCCCCTTTGGATGCGAACCTGCTGGCCATCCCCAATTTGACCTCCGTGTGAACACACCACTGATGTTAGGCTCACCAGTCTGTTGTTCCCTGGCTATTTCTTGAAGTCTTCCTTAAATGGACACTGTCATCTCAAAATCAGTATCTTGTGGATTCAAGTTCCACAGCAGATTCCAGCACATACCCAGCCTGACTCTGCAGGGCTGCACTGAGGGAACTCTGCATTGACAGATGCCCCTTCCAGATGGTCTGTCCAGCCAAGTGCCCTCTACCCTCTTGGGCCAATGCAGGAGATCCTATAGCATCATTGGAATAAGACCAACTTTCCCCGTGCCCTGGTCAACACTTATCATTTAACCAGCACTGAAAGACTGGCCCTCTCACTGTCATGTCTTCGGGAAGGTTCACATTGATGGTGAAACCCTTCGGGTCATGGTGAGGATGTGAAATACACCATATCGATGCAAGTTGATGTATTTTCCTGCAGCAGGCCAGGCAGTGGACAGGGTGGATTCGCTGAGATTCCGACTGCATCAAAGCATTTCCACAACGAGAAGAAAACATTGTTCCTGAACTTAAATAACTGGTGCCAAGGAAATAAAGGGAATGAGAAATGAATCAAGATTCAACAGGGAGAGACGACCAGCAGTAGAGTGAGTGGGAGCACAGAGCAACTGAAGGAAAGCTTTGATACTGATCTCTCATCTACATCGGCTGCACAGAACACCAACAGTAATGCTCGGGTGGTGCCTTTCAACATGTTTACGACTCAGCATTAAACACCACAAATCCTTCATCACAAATACTACAGAACAACCTGGTGCTGAGATATTTCACTGTAACCGTGCTCCCGCTAACCTCATCCCGAATCACACCAGCCGGACCACCATTACTATCTTCACTGTTGTCACAGGGAGAACTAAAAGGCTTGTTTGACCTTCATCCTCACTAAAACCACTGAAACTGTTTAAACCACCAAAAATTTAAAACCTTCCTCTGAAAGATTCTAACTGTTATTAGACTGTCTCTCCAAGAAGGTTCAAATGTCAAATTTACAGTGAGATAAGTTTGATGCTCCATTAAGTTCAACTCTATTGATCTTAGCCTCTAATAAAAGAGCCTCAGCAGCTAAAGACTTCTCAGTTAAAATAAAGTCGTCCTTGGTTGTTTGTGTGTCCAAGGTTAGCTCGGCATAAGTGGCTCTGTCCAGGGGCAAGGCACATGACACATGAGGTACCTGTGGAGACTCCAGTGGGGGAGTTATTTATCCAGGAACCCCAATCAGAAGTGAGCACACCCCCTCCCAGGGGGACACCCAAACACACCTTTTGTCATTATGATTGGTCCATGCTCTGAACCCAGCCGCTGCTACAAAGGTCCATTTCACTGGCCAAAGCCATTGTCCTGTTGGAACCAGGTGGAGGTGGGACGTACACAGGTATGAGGACTAGTGCACCATGACTCACTGATGGAGATTGAAACCAAAGTCATTCACCCATGTCTAGGACACTCACACAAGCGATTTCCTACCTCCAACGAGTAAGAGTGATCCAGCTATTCTCACTGTCCCACACAATGCCCACGGCCCTGAACAGCCTCCTCATTTACCTGCACCTGAAAACCTCATGTCAATGGTGAGTGTTAGAGGAATGAAGGATTATTCAGGACCTTTCACACCTCTGTCAGGATATTTCCAATTGCTTCCCTGCCAATGAACCACATTTGAAGTGTCATCTCTACTGTAGAGCAGGCAATGCAGCAGGTCATGTACACACAGCAATCTCCAGCAAGGGGATTTTTGGGCAATGCTGAGTGAGGGTTAAATATCAGGGATACATCCTTTGGATGTCTTTGCGACAGGGCAATGGGAACCTTACAACCAGCTGAGAGGATCTGAAATCCAGCACCTCCCACAGCGCAGGACCCCTTTACAACGGACTCAATTGACACCGTTGCTTTTGGTGCTCTGGTTTCTGTTGTGTGACTTGAACCTATAACCTCTTGACTCAGAGATGAGAATGGTACCGACTGAGCCCAGTCGACAAGTAATGAACAACAGTTGTGATCAGTGGGTGTGGAGCAGCCCCGTGCCCTGGGACTTTCTGTCATCCCTTCATTCCAGTGTTTTCACCAAATTCCCTGCCAACATTTCCCAGTGTCTGGAATACTCTCAGCAGATTGCAAAGAAGTGAGTTTGGTTATGTTTCCATGGAGAAAAGAGAGAGAAATTGGGAATCCACCCGACAATGGGGAGAATTGCCTGGGGACGTCCTCTCCACAAGCAGCAGGACAAATCCATCAGGCTGGTTCCTGCCCCATTGGTTTATACTCGATAATCAGCCAAGTGATGGAAGGAATAACAACAGTGCTGGGAAAGTTACTGGAGAGGATTCTGAGAGACAAGATCTATCTGCATTTGAAATGTCAGCATGGCTTTGTGCACAGTAGGTGGTGCCTCACAAATATAAGTGAGTTTTTTGAAGGGGTGACCAGGAGGATTGACAAAGCTGTGACAGTAGGAGTTGTCCACATGGCCTTTGACAAGGTCCTGAATGGTAAGCCAGGCTGATTGGTTAGATCACAAGGGATCCTGGGTGAGCTAACCAAATGGATACAACATTATCTTGGTGGAAAGGGTCAGTGGGTGGTAGTGGAGGGTTGTTGTTCACATTGGAGCCTGTGACCAGTGGTGTGCGGCAGGGATCAGTGCTGCGTCCACTGTTGTTGGTCGTGTGTATTGATGATTTGGATGAGAATGTAGGTGACATGATTAGTAAGTCTGTGGATGACATCAGACTTGGTTGTGTAGCGGACAGTGAAGAAGGTCGTGTCAGGTTACAACAGGGTCCAGATCGGTGGGAAAGTGGGGGCAGGAACGGCAGATGGAATTTAACTCAGACAACTGAAACGTGATGCATTTTGGGAAGTTAAATCTGGGCAGGACACACCCAGTGAATGTCCGGGCGCTGGGGGAGTGTTGAAGAACACAGAGCCCCAGGGGTACGAGTACTTAGTTCTCTCAAAGTGGCAACACAGGTAGGCAGACTCTTTACAGATGATATTGATGCTTTAGAAGTCAAATAACATGTTGTCTGTTATTGTAAGGCCTTTGGAGGACAAAAGTAAGGAAACCTTGACAATTCAGAGGGACCTCATTAGGAGTTCAGCGGGGTTGGTTTGGTCTCTTGATCAAAGAAAGCAAATACTTGCCTTGGAATCAGTGCTGTACAGGTTCATTGGAAGGATTTTTGGAATGAAGGAAGAGTCCATTGAAGAGGAATTGAGGAAAATTGGACTAAACTCACTGGAATTTAAAAATAAAATTGCAGGTGATCTCACTGAGAATTCCAGGATTCTGAGAGGTCCAGGATTCTGAGGGGGACTGAGGGGTGGATAATGAGAGGCTGTTTCCTCAGTCTGGAGAGCCTGAAACCAGGGTGGTGTCAACATTTAGGGGAGGAGAAATTTCATTTGTGCAGAGGGTTGAGAATCTTTTGTATGTTCTACCTCAGTGGATACTCAGAATGTACAGACTGTCATTATTATACTATGGGGGATCTCAGTAAATGAAGCTGTCTGACTGTTAGAAAAGCAGAACTGGGACTCCTCTTGATATTGGGAAAATTAATCATCCGTTGCCCCATTCACACCTCCCCAGACATACCTTTGGTATACACCAACTCTGATTACCCTATTTCAGCTCCTTTTACCACCATGGGTCTCTCTCACTCTCTCCTGCCTCCTCCCTACTTTCTCTCCAGTCAGAATCATCTGTGGTAGAGTGAAGACCGGGCAATCCTGAATGACACAGATGGTGCTGGTGCCGCTGAGAGAGGGTGGTGTGGATTAATCACAGCTGACCTGTCTGGAGGAGGTGTGGATGGAAGGAGATGATTTGGGACAGGGGAGAGAGAACAAAACACTGGAACTGTGGGCTACAAATATCTGCATTTGCTGGAAACATGAAGGGAAAGGGATTGCTGGAAATACCCAGCAGGTCAGACAGCCTCTGAGGGGGAGGAACCCAGAGTTGAGGCTATCACATCAATGTTTGTTATAGACAATCAGGGTCATGGAGTTGGTGGGGGTGACATGCCGCATTGGCAGAGAGTTGTCTGAAGGTCAGAAATCAGAGTTAAGAATAATCTGTCCTTTTCCAGGATGGCAGAATATTTTGTGGGGAGCTGCTGGAATTAGCACTGGCCTACAGCTCTCCACAGATTCCATTGATGCCCCGGATTTAAAGACAGTGTGCAACGTATCCAAGTGTTCTGCTGGTGCAGGGGTGGGTGAGAGGGTGAGGAGACACCAAGAATCTGTAAGCAGTATCGACAGGTTAAGTAAGTGGACAAGAAGGTGACATGTGCTCTTAAAGTTGTAATAAATGGTGAAGTATTTTAAATATACTGTCCGACTAATTTAAATTGATCCTGAAGAGTCTTATTGTTTTCATATAATTCTGGCAATGAAACAGTGTTTTAAACATTACCAAAAATGCAAAATGTGTAAATTTTACATTAAAATATTGTAAGCTCAAGAAGCAAAACTTGATGGTCAACTAAGTCAAAAATATTGCTAATGGTGAAGAATGTGCTGAAACAGAATTGTGTTTAACACTGACATTGAGGGAGAGGTTGTTCTCTTGACACCATGCCACCAGATTCTGTTGCTTCTTGTTTGTTGTGACTGTGAATGAGCAACATGTTGACTGGAGCTACAGCAGACATTCAGGATGAGACCTGGTGGAAGACCTTTAATTTCAAAAATAAACTTCATTCATAATAAAAAATACCAAAGAATAGGCAGTGCAAAACTTTTTACATTCATGGGCAATACATTCAGTAGTGTTACCTCATCTTTCTAAAGCCATAACACCATTGCCACTCACGTGGCCCCCTGGGGTGATGCACCATTTCAATGTTTGAGGGGATTCCCCACCTGACTCAGCCCCTCCATGTGTGGTAGCAGGAGTAGCCCAGACTGTGGTCCTTCCCCACAGAGCCCTTGCATTGGCTGCACCAAGCTTCAATGCATCCCTCAGCACGTACTCCTGCAGCCTGGAATATGCCAGTCAGCAGCATTCCCTTATGGACTTCTCGCTGTGCTGGAAGACCAACAAGTTCTGGCTGAGACACTCCTGAAGAAACTCAGTAGAATCTCAGGTAAATCTCCCCGAACACAAAGTACATCAAGTTTTGCTCTGCCCAGGACCGCAAGAGTTGTGGACACAGCCCAGCGCATCACGGACACCAGCTTCCCCTCCTTGGACTCTGTCTTTACCTCTCACTGTCTTGGTGAAGCAGCCAGCATAATCAAAGACCCCACCCACCTGGGACATTCTCTCTTCTCTCCTCTTCCATCGAGTAGAAGATAGAGGTGCCTGAGGGCACGTACCACCAGACTTAAGGACAGCTTCTAACCCACTGTGTTAAGACTATTGAATAGTTCCCTTATACAATGAGATGGACTATGACCTCTTGATCTACCTTGTTGTGACCTTGCACCTTATTGCACTGCACTTTCTCTGTAGCTGTGACGCTTTACTCTGTACTGTTATTGTTTTTACCTGTACTACACCAATGTACTTTGTACTAACTCAATGTAACTGCACTGTGTAATGAATTGACCTGTACGATCGGTTTGTAAGGCAAGTTTTTCACTGTACCTTGGTACAAGTGACAATAATAAACCAATACCAATACCAAAGTTTTAATACTCATAAGAACAAGGATAACATCAGGTGTTTGAATGTATGTTCAGTAATCATAATGACATCATTTACTTCAATGATTTGAGAGCTGACAAATGGTTCCATTGAAGTACATCTGCACCATGGGAGCACACTGCAACTGACAAGATGCCTCTGAACATTCAAACACCTTTTCTGGGACAAAGTAATTCACATGGATGGTCTGGAAACTTCTGAGGACAGAACCCCCAGACACCCAGAATTAGTGGTGCGAGGTCTCTGGGTACACAAATATCCCAATTATTGATGGACAGAGCAAATATGCCTTTGGTCATATTTGATGTGTTCAGTGACAAAACAAGTCTTGTCTGGACCCTTCCTACATCCCTGTCACAATGAAGCAAAATAGCTGAACATGTCTTTTGCCTGGTTTCATGGAGGTCAATTAACACAGTCCCATTGCCTTACGTTTGGTTGATGCAGACGAGATTGTCTCATGGCCACGGTAGTTTACGAACCATATCTCTTGAGCCTGCTGTGAGCCAGGAGCCTGTGATCTGTAGATCGTACTGTTTATTCACAAATAGCTGTCCTGTTATTTCCAAGATTGATTATTGCTTGTACTGTTCATTTTGAAATAGTTTGTGGAGACTGGTTCTTGCTTGTATTAATGGCTACTATCTGAAACTTCTTACTTTGACTTTGGCTACTTTGCCTTAACATAGATTTCTGTCCAGGGAGCCAACAGAAAGGTGTCTCCAGGAGGTCAAACTCTTGGGGTTCTAGTTAAATAGGCATGCAAACACCCTTCACTATGGACACCACCCCACAGTCCCTAGACTACAACAAAAACATATCCCCATCTGGACCCACATCGACACATCTCTTATCCCTAACTGACTATCTACAAGATTGTGGAGAGATAACTTAGAACAACACAGCACAGGGACAGGTCTTTCAGCCCATGATGGAACTTGAAACTAGCATTGAAAGTGGTTATTGTGACTGACTGAACTGAGCCACACGAAAGCTGTAGCTGTGAGACGCAAAAGGCCTTTTTTCCAACGCAGCAGATTTTCTGAAGAATCTTTTTCTCCTCTCCCCACACAATATTTTATTTTTTTTTAAACACAAAAACAACAATAAATGATCAACTGCAGTTTGAAAGGCTATAATTACCCACTTAATTTTAATATTTTTTAACGTAGACAAGTAACTTCTGTGGAATAACATATTGACAATGGGAGCACATCCCAATGAGCAGAACCCCTTTGAACATTCAAATACTGGTGGCTGATTCAAAAGGTTCTGAGCACAAACTCCAGACACCCACTCTTTTGTTATAGTGTTGAAGGATGTCTGTGTTGGCATTTAATATTCTGGCCAGTTCTATATTCAGGGCCATCTGAATATAGAACTGGCCAGAATAATGTGACAAAACAGACATGTCCTGAATTGTGTATTTAGTGGCAGGGATTTACCTTTAACAATGCGATGATACAGGAGACACAAGAAACTGCAGATGCTGGAAGCTGGGGCAAAAATAAATCTGCTGGAGGAACTCAGTGGGTCGAGCAGCATTTGTGGGAGGAAAGAAATTGTCGACGTTTCAGGTCAAAACCCTGCATCAGGACTGAGAACGGAGAGACGAGATGGCCAGTACAGAGAGGAGAAGGGGGTGGTGAGAAAGGATTCCGAGGTGATTGGTGGACTGAGGGGTGTAAGATGATGGGCAGGTAGTGCCGGGTAGGGGAGGTGAGGGGGACTGGTGTTGGAAGACTGCGGCAGGTGAGTGATAGATGGAGATGGAGCAAGGTGAGGAGGGGAGTGTGAAGATGGGAGACGGCTGCTGGAGGGAGATAAACAGGAACACAAAGTGTGACCAGTGTTGGATCTCCTGCTCCTCCCATTTTTGTCTCCTTTCCCACCCTCCCCCCAGCCCCCTTCACCCATCTTCATCCCCTTCCCCCTCCTGTCTACCCACTCAATTCACACACAGGTCTCTCCCCCCTGTCCTCCCCCCTCCCCCCATCTGGTTCCAACTGTCAATCACCTCTCCCTCAATGGTTCCCATTCTCACCTCCTTTACTCATCTGAATCCAGCACTGGGAGCTGTTTAATCTCAGACTGATAGTAATTAAATCCAGGTCTTGTGATTTAAAATAAGTGATACATTGGAACAGTAAATCAAATGTGAAGTTGTTGGAAGACAATGGAACACATTAAGTAACACACATGCACCAACAAAGATTAAGTTGTTTTAAACCTTGGGTTAGGGTCTCTTTGTCCGAAACGGCCATTGATTCCCTCTTGAGGTAATAGAGTTGTGATCAGATTGAGTGTACCCATTCCAGAGTCCTAAACTTAAATCAAGACCTTAAGTCTTATGAGTTATAATTGTCTACTAGTACTCTCACTTTAGGGAGGTTAAACATAGAACAGTACAGCACAGAACAGGCCCTTCGGCCCACAATGTTGTGCCGACATAGCTATTCCCTCCTACATACACAATGCCCACATCCCTCTATTTTCCTCTCATTCATGTGTCCATCCAAGCCCCTCTTAAAAGCCCCCAATGAATTTGCCTGCACCACCCTATCAGGCAACACAGTCCAGGCATCCACCACTCTCTCAGTGAAAAACACACCCCTCACATCTGTTCGGAACCTACCCACTCTCACCTTAAATGCAAGCCCTCTGGTTATAATGTATCAACCTATAATTCAAAGACTAATTTACTTAACTACTTTAGTCTCTTTCCTGAAGGGGTCAATAATCACTATTCCGAGCAGTGGGTTCACCCTCCCAACCAAGGAGGTTCTTCCAGCTAACGAAGCAGATTAAGCACAGTTATTTTATTTTAAATGGAGCTCATTTATTCTGCAGAGTAAATTCAAACAGAAATTATAATGCTGACAAGGGTTTCCAAAACACAAGTACAATTCTTGCCAACTAGAAAAGCATACCCATGAGTTGCAGACAAAGAAGTCGTCAGTCAGAGAAAGAAGGTGCTGGGAAGAGATCCTTCCCGAACCAAGGCTGAGGAGTGGACTCTATGTCTTCATCTCTGTGACTCCAAACAACCCCTACTGCCTTCTAATATTCGTATTGTTTTTTAACCAATCATCCAATAATGACCTCATTTGCAAACAATGTTTCTCCTGATTAAGTAAAAAGGATGAGCAAAATGTAATTAGTTATGACTTTTAACCATTTAACAATAACATACTTTCATCCTCAGTCTGTTTTCTTCAACTGATAAGCACAATAACTCTTGGTAACTCTTCTGTTGATGAGCATTCCGATAAGCATCTATTTCTTAAGCACCTTAACCCTTGCTACCTGTCTCTGAAGCACACCAATCCTTGGTATCTCTTTCTTCTGCTGACAGGCACTTTAATGAAAATGAAACGCTAAAAAGCTGAGGTCAGCATTCAGCACTGCCGGGCCTGGACAGTGAATATCCATCGCAGGGTCAATGGGCATATGAAACGAACTGCCAGAGGAAGTGGTAGAGGCAGGTACAATTGCAACAATTACAAGGTTTAAAAGACATTTTGACAGATTCATGGATGGGAAAGGTTTGGAGGGACATGGGTCAAATGCACGTAAATGGGAATTGCTCAGGAAGACGCATTGGTAGACACGGACGAAGGGGCCGTTTCCATACTGTATAACTCTGGGACGAACATATCCTTTACTAGTTCCCAAATGTTGTGACTGTGAATGAGCCACATGGAGACTGGAGCTGTAGCAGACATTCAGGAGGAGACCAGGGGGACCTTTCCTGGGACAGACTCAGTAGAATCTCAGGAGATCCTCCCCGAACACAAAGTGCATCAAGTTTTATGCCCGTAAGAAGAAGGACAGCGGCAGGTGTTTGAATGTAATTGCAGTTGCTACAATAACATGGTTTACTTCAATGCATTGAGTGCTGACAAATGGTTCCATTGAAGTACATATGTACAATGGGAGCACATTGTAACAGACAAGATGCCTCTGAACATTTGTATGTCTTTGCTGGGAGAAAGTGATTCACATGGATGGTATGAAAGCTTCTGAGGACAGAAACATAAACCACACAAGATCTGTGTTGTGAGGGCCCTTGGTACACAAATATCCTGTTGTTGGGGAAAGAATAGTGAGGACTAATGCCAAGTAAGTAGGGATGTGGATTGTGCTAATGTAGTAACAGGGAACCACAGACTAAACCAAAGAGTAGAGACGTGGACTGCAGCAGTAATGACACCCAAGTTCAGGAGCTTCATTATTTATTTTATTAAAGTGCACCCATTGTAATAAAAAATTGGATTTACTGTTCGACGTGGATAATCATTTTATTCTGTAATCAAGGCTTTGTCTGATACTTAATTAAGTCTTTCTGCAGTCACCATTCTGTTATCCAAATCTAGTTTTACAATTAACCAAGTTTCTATGCAATCTTGTCTGCTGAGAATGTAAAAGCTGCACCAAATTGGTGCTTGGTTAGACCAGCTTTGACTGGTCTCCTGGTCTGCACCAGTTTTTAATAAATCGTCTGTTATTTTGAACACCAATTCCGTGTGGTTTTTCTGTTTGCTCCTCCAATCCCAGTTATTGATAGAAGAGCAAATATGCCTTTGGCCATGTTTGATGTGCTCAGTGACAAAACAAGTCTGGTCTGGACTGTTCCTACATCCCTGTCATAATGATGCAAAACAACTTAACTGAAGATACATTTTGCCTGGTTTGATGGAGGCCACGTAACACAGCCCCATTGTCTTACGTTTGGCTGATGCAGACGAGATTGTCTCGTGGCCACGGCAGTTCACAAACCATATCTCTTGAGCAGCCTCCTGCTGTGAGCCAGGAGCCTGTGATCCGTAGACCGTACTGTTTGTTCACAAATAGCTGTCCTTTTAATTCCAACACTGATTACTGAAATATTTTGCAATAGTTCATGGAGACAGGTTCTTGCCTGCATTAATGGTTACTATATTTGAAACTTAATACTTTGACTATGGCTGCTTTGCCTTAACATTGTTCACCTTATTCTAATCTGTCAGTCAGTGATTGGTCTGCAGTAATCTTTACATAGCTTGGTCCAGCCAACTGGGTTTGATATCAATGGTTCCTGAAACCTCCAAGATCTAAGAACTACACATATATAGGGATGCAACAGCATTGGAAACCTCATCGACACACACAGCTGAGAGAGAGAGGTGGGAATGGCAGCAGGATATCCCCACTTTCACTGGGAAACTTGACACTAACGATGAATTGTTTTCTTGTGTTTCAGGTTTGAGGAAAAAAACATGATGCTGGTGTGGGTTTTGGTGCTGACCACACTGCTCGTCAGTGATGTGGCAGGTAAGGTCCATTGATTCCAGGAGCTTTAGAAATATATTGCTGTGAGGAATGAATGCACAGGCTCTGTGTTGGGACTGTGGGACATGGGAATTTGTGGACATTGGGAGAGGTTGGGATGTGGTAGAGGGATATGTGACTATCTATCAGGAACCCAGGGAGTGCAGAGAAGAAGGTTCAGTGGGCATTGGTTCAATGCCATGGGTGTAGTGTACTTGTCACCTGTGAGGGTGAGGACAAAGGCTTGAGGGAGATTGGCCAGAGTGCTGGTAATGGTACAGAGGTGTGTGAGGCAGTCCTGAGGGTGGGGAATGAAGTAGAAAGAGAAAGGTTGTAGTGGTGGGCAATTTGCTAATGAGACTGACACACAACATCTCTTCAAAATCTCCAATCTCTTATTGTTCAGAAAATATTCATCTTTTCCATTCTTTATTCCAAGGTTTCACATTTTCCACATTATTATTCCATCTGCCATGTCTGTCACATTGACTCAGTCTGTCTAAATCCCCTTGAGGTCTCTCTGCATCTTCTTCACAACTCCCACTGCCACCAGCTTTGTGTCAGCCGCAACCTTGGATACAATACTCCTTGTCCCATTGTCCGAATCATTGATATAGTTTGTAAACTGATGGGGTCCGATCCCTGCGGCACACTCCATTGCATCCAGTATCTTCATAGTCACCTCTCCCAACAGCTCGGGACACAGGACATCAGTTCCTGAGGATTTATTGGCACTCAGCATTATTATTTCTCCAACAGTTGTGCATTGATGATGCTAATTTGTTTCACCTCATTCCTGCTGTACCTGTTGTTCTCTTTTTCCGAGATTTCCTGTGTTATCTTCCAAGAAGCCAGACAAAGGAATTGTTTCATTTCATTGTCATTTCCTTACTCCCCCAATATTATTTCTCCTGTCTCGGTCTGGAAGGGACCCACATTAAATTCTTTTCAACTTCTCCTTTTCACTTTCTCTGGAAATAGTTTTTCTGTTTTAATGTTTCCCACAGGATTCCTCTCAAATTCTGCTTTCCTTTTATCACAATATATTGGATCACCTTTGATGAAAGTTGTTTAAATTTTTTCTGCTGAAAATTTAATTGTGATTTGCTGGAAATTTTGGAATTTTCCTAATTCTCCAGCTTTCTGCATTTTTTGGCAAATATATGAGCTTTTCCTTTCTTTCTTTAAGTGTTAGCTTTTAGGCACAATTAGACATAATTATTAAGGTTTTATGAAGGGAAAGCCATGTTTAACAAATCCATCAGATGTTTGAGGATGTAACTAACATATAGGTACATTGGAAATAATGAATCAGGTCTCTCTGGATTTATAAAAGGTTGTTATACCTTATGGGAATCATGGAGTTGGGTGGAGGTAGTAACTTAGAGCACGGGGTGAAGATTGTTGAAAGGATGGAAATGTGAAAATCAGAATGAACAGACCTTTTTCAGGATGTCAGACTGCTGTCAGTGGGCTGCCTCAAGAACTAGCATTGGGCATCAGTGATTGACACATTCTGTGCCTGCCTTGGATACAAGGACAGTGTGCAACATTTGTGTTTTCTGATGGTGCAAAGTTGGGTGAGAGAGTCAGAAGCAGGAAGACAGCAAGAGTCTCCAATAAGACATTGGAAGGCTCAGCAAGTAGGCAAGAATGTGTCAGATGGAGAATATTGTGGGAAACTGTGAGGTTGTGCACTTTGGTCTGTGAAATGGGGATTTTACATGGTGAGAAACCAGTAAACGCTGTTGTGAAGAGGGATCTTGGTGTGGTGGTTCCTGAAGTGTTGAGAGGTTCATGTAGGGACAGTGAGCAGTGAGGAAGCCAAGTGATGTGTTGGCTGTAATTGGAGGAAAGTTGGAGCAGAAAGTCTTGCTGATACTTTACAGAGTTTGAGTGAGACTCCTTTGGAGTGTGTCATTTTTGTCTCTGTACCTGAGCAAGGACACACTCACCATGGAGACAGCACACCATCGATCCACTCTGATAGAATATGAGGAAGGTTATGTGTGAGAGGGAGGCAACTTGGCCCATTGTGTCAGTGCAGGTGGAAACTCAACACCACCAATCTCACAGCACTGTGTCCATAGCACTGATGGTCACAGCTTCTCAAATGTAAATCTCAGTGTCTGAGTACTGTTAAATGTGATGGGGTTTCTACCTCTACCGCCCTTTCAAGCAGACAGTTCCAGACACCCACCACCCTCTGAGTGAAAATATTTTCCACATCTGCCCACTGACCCTTTGAACAATAACTTGAATCCATTCCCTTGGTTTTTGATCTCTCTGGAGAAGGAAGTATGCCCTTCCTTATGCATCAACACCTTCCACTCCTTTGGGAGGCAAATCCTTCTCGATCCTGATGAACAGCCTCAGAAGAGGAAGTGTACAGTCTTCCTTTAACATCTCCGTGCTGACTGTCCTTGATTAACCTGCACCGCTCTAAATGCTGGTTTGTGTCATCCATCAGATCCTTTCCCAACAACTTGCCCACTCCTAATGTCAGGCTGATTAGCCTGCAGTTCCTTCATCTGTCTATTTCCCCCTTTTACAAGAGCAGGACTGGGGGAGATGACGTGAGGACTGTACTAAACACTAGACCAGCCACAGCTACAGCCGGTGCTCCTTCCTCCCCTCGAGCCCTGACCTTCTGTGTGTCCATCAAGGTCTGATACTGTGAAACAGCAAAAACTGTGACTATTTGGGACTGGTGCTTTGATTATTACACTTGGTTTAAATCCTAATTCTCTTTCACTGAAAGGGACAAACAATTTCTTGGAAGTGGAGGAGACTCAGAGGGGCCTTCAAAAATGTGAAATAGCCACAGGACCCTGTGATGAACACTGGTTTTATTTTTCTCCTTTAAACTCCTGTTACCGGTTTTTCAGCAACCAACGGACATGGCTGAAAGCTGAGGTAAGTCCCTGAAACCAATGAATGCTCTGGGAGGCCTGGGGAATATTGGTCTCTGCTGGTTCATTCCCTTGAACTCACAGTACAGCCTCTCGTTGAATTGCCTATGATGAGTCCCTATGTTCCAGGGTGCGCTTTACTGAGGCTGTGGGCTCCAGTTTCTATCAGTTGGATCAATGGGTGAAATATTGGGGATTTTAGGGAAAACTCCACATCCAGGAGTTAACACAGTGCTGGTTTTGACACCAAGGACTTTGAAGAACAAGAACTCTGACTGTGTGAACAAAGTTGCTGAATTTCCAACATCAGGTCGGATCATTTACTGAGGGGTCTGTAGGAGGATGAAAGATTCTGATTCTCAGCAGCAGATAAATTATTTATTTTGTTTAAAGGACTTCTGCAATCACCGCCCACATTACGGACAGCTGGCTTCTGTGACCTCAAAGGAACACAACACATTCATTTCCAACGTGATTGGCGCTGTGAACGAAGACAAACCAACTGCATGGATTGGCCTGAATGACAGATGCAAGGTACAGTTAACGATGACATGTTACATTATCACCACAGATAGAATTACACGTGACATCCTGCAGAGTAACAGGGGTGCAGCAGTGCAGTGGTTAAGTTACTGGGTGGTATCCTAATGATCCAGCAACACGAGTTTGAATCCCATCCCAATAGCTGGGGAATTTGGATCCAAGTAAATAAAATGAATAAATCTGGAGAAAAAAGTTACGATCAGTAACGGTGATGATGAAACTCCCAGACTGTTGTAAAAACTCATCTGGTTCACTGTTGTTCTTCAGGGTAAGGAACTTGCCATCCTTCCCCAGTCCGGCCTCACTGTGACTCCAGAGATCCATCAATGTGTGGACTCTTACCTGCCCTCTGAAATGGTCAGAGGATGATGAAGGAAGGACAATAAATGCAGGTCTGGCCAGTGTCACCATGTCCTGTGAACAAATCAAATCCCACTTGTTTCTGTCCCTGTTTATGCTCCACATGAGCCTCCTCTCACCTTCCTTCATCTAACACGATCAGTGTGACTTTCCCTTCTCCCTCATGAGCTTCTCTGTCTTTCCCTTAAATGTGAGATTCTGATCTGTCTCAACCATCCCTGACCCCAGTGAGTCACATCGTGAATACTCTGGAGAAAAGGGTTTCTCTCGAGGAGCCTGCTGGATTGATCAGTGACTCTCTGATATTTATGGTCCCTGCTTTTCGACTGCACCACAAGTGGAAACATTTCTCTATGTCGACCTGACTGAATCTTCATAGTTTGAAGAAGGATCCCAGTGACCCCCTCAGACGATCATCTGGCTTTAACATCCAAGTGTTCATTGTAGTTGTGGCTCTACAGTTAGAGCAGATAGCCATTCAGAGAGAGAGAGAGAAAGAGGGAGAGGGAGATCACCCTCAGTCACTGAGCTCAGTTTTGCTCAACATTTGTTGATAAGTGCGGCCTCTCAGTTCTGGTACTTTTCCTGCAAATACATTCTCACCTTCAGTGGTTTCTCTGTACCCTTTCCGAACTGTGCACAGGATCCGAGTGGATCTCGCCAAGCTTCTGTCTAAGTTTTACACAACTTTTCTGCTTTTGAATTCTCTGCCACAAGAAACGATCTCCAGTGCTTTGTACACAGTAACTCACTTTGCAGTCAAGATTGGTTCCCAGGAATCAGAATGTGGATGAAATCACTGCTTTCAAGAATTTGTTGAAGTTGTGATAAAATGTCTGTGGATGTTGGAGACAGCAGCTGGATGTAGGATTGAAACTTTTTCACATGAAGTATCTGTTTGATTGTCAGAATTCACCACCTGCTGATTGCTTCAAGAAATTTTCTGTTACTATTACATGTGATTTCTTGTAACATTCTGCATCTACTCTGTTACGAACCAGCAACAAGAGAAACACTCTGTGTCATGTAGAAGTGTTAAAAACAACTTTATTAATAACTACTTATGATAACAAGAAAAATAAAAGTAAAAATGTTGGAATGTTAGAAGTAAAAATGTTAAACCTTGAACATTAACCCCCAAAATTAAACTCGCCGTGTGTGTGTGGCAAATTCCCAAACTTCAAGTCCAGTCTTAAAGTTCAGTTCAGCAAGCCATAAGGTGAAACGTGAGCAAAGGCTTCTTCAACAACCACCGTTAACTGAAGACAAAACTTAGAGAGAAAATAGAGAGTAATTACGAAATCCAAATCTTCCACTTTGGAACCCAAATGACACCTCAGTGTTTACTCAGTAGTGACAACTCCACTGCATCTGCCTCACCCCGAAAGGCATCCAAGACATGGCTGTCCACACAAATACCTGTTTCCTTCTGCAGGTCAACAACAAAATGAACTCCACTGCTTTGTTCTGAAGTATCTGCCACCCTGAAAGGCATCCGAGATGTGGCCATCCACACAAATACCTGTTTCCCTCTACAGGTTAACGACAAAGTGGACTCCACCGGATTATTCCAAAAATCCAGATGTGGATTGTAGTGACAGGAACAATTACTGTTTTTCACCCATCGATAGAGACTAGCAGGCTGGTGCCTCTCTCCCTCTCTCTCTCTCTCTCTCTCCCCTCCGACTGAATCCGAATGACTGCTTCAAAAACGTCATTACGTCCTTTATCTTCTGTTGTCATAACCATGCCACCCACCCACCCACACACACACACACACACACACACACACACACACACACACACACACACACACACACACACACACACACACACACACACACACAATGCTGTATCTTAAAGGGACATTCACTAATAGTAACCTAGTCCGTAACAACTCACAAACCCCATCTCCACTCTATCTGAAGTGAGAAGTGACACTATTGAATGGAAATAATCTGTTCAGAGGATGGAAACATTCTGTGAAATTTACTCCCCTGAGGAAAGGATGGACTAAACCTTCAGACACATTCAAAGCCCCTCTAGTCCTGGGGCTGGGAAGTGAATATTCCAGATGTGCTCCTGATCTGGGCTGGTCCCCGTAGGTGGGGCAGTGGGGTGGGGGGAGTGGGTGATGTGCTCAGTGTTCCACTCCTCCACACACACATCTGGATCCATGCTACAACTTACTGCCTCCATTTCCTTTTTGGTTTGGGATTCTGTGTTCATTGCTCTGCAAGTGTTTTAAATTACTTTCTGAATTGTTTCACCGTCTGTCTTTGAGAGATCAGACTTTGCATTTGTGTTCAGTGACTACCTTCTCCCTCACTGTCTGAGTTACCATTATTCCTATTCCCTGACCTTCACTCTCAGATCTGGTTTCTTTTGTTCCAAGGATTCTGTTACTTCCATGAGATTTCCCCCACCCTGCCAGTCCATCATTTAAAATCTCATTCACTGCCCTATTTGTCCTGGCTGCTCGTATTCTGGTCTCACTCCGGCTCAGGTACAGCTCCTCCCTGTACTGTTAAGGGGCAGGTTACTCAGCATTCCCACAGAGATAATTATTGATTTATACCCCACAGGAAGGGACTTTCACATGGATTGATGGATCTTCGTACAGTTACCAAAACTGGGCACAGAGTGAACCAAATAATTTTGATAACAATGAACACTGTGTGAACATTCATCGTTACCGTAAGTGCAAAAGTGACAGGAAAGTTACTTTTTTTCTAAGTTGATTTTGGATAGTATTGAACAGGAGGTTATCTTAACAAACCTGCTGTTACACAGAGGGAGGGAACCAACCCCATGAGTCCTGTGCTTGAAAGAACTGGACTGACTGCCCAGCAGTTAGAAGAGGATATATGGGATGTAATGCAGGGATCAGGGGAACAAATACTGAGTGTAACTGCGCAGGGTGAATGTACAAGGGGCGTGACAATTCAGTTAGCGGAAGGTACAGTGTGACACAGGACATGAAGAACACTGAAAAGAATGCCCTGATATTCATTTCTTTCTTTACAATATTTTTATTAAATCCATGAAAAAAATAGAGTACATGCATCAAAAAAGACAGTAAAAATACTACTGAATACCTTGTGCTAAATTATACTTAGGATCACAGTACTCTAAATTAATAATCACATGTAATAGTTAGTTAATAATAAAGGAAAAATTGGAATATTTTATTATTTTAAAAAATCTACTCTCACTACTAAAAACCAAAGCTGTTGGATTAAAAAAAACAAGGAAGAACCCTTGAAATGTACAATGTCAGCCAATGTCTGTATTTTAGTCATCAAATCAAAGATTTTGAAAATAATTCAAAAAAGGTCCCCACAGGGTTTGAAAGTTTAAGTTAAATTCAAAAACTGAACAGCGAATCTTCTCTAGATTCAGGTGTGACATAACATCCCGTAACCATTGAGCATGAGTCGGCAGAGTAACTTCCTCCCAGTTAAGCAACACAGCTCTCCTGGCTATAAGAGAAATAAGAGCCAGAATATGTAAGTCAGAAGCCTTCAAAGTTATATCTTTTTCTCCAACGATCCCAAATAATGCAAAGGATTAAGTTTAAAATGTATTTTGAAGAGGACAGAAAAAGTTTGAAAGACTTCTGTCTGATATTTTTTAAGACTCGGACACGTCCAAAACATGTGAATTAGAGAAGCCACTCTGTTATTGCATTTGTCACAGTAAGGAGATATATCAGAATAAAAACGAAATAGTTTATCTTCAGACAAGTGAGCTCTATGAACCACTTTAAATTGAAGGATAGAACGAAGGGCGCATAATGATGAAGTATTAACCAATTTAAAATTTCATTCCAAGTTTCCTCAGAAATTGACATCTGCAAATCTTGTTCCCAAGTGTTGTTAATTTTATCTAGTGGCACCTTACTCATTCCTAGTAACCTGTCATAAATATTAGATATTGAGCCATTGTGAAAAGGTTTCAAATTAAAGATTATATCTAATAAATTTTCATCAGGACTGATAGGAAAAAAATGTAATTGAGAGCGAAGAAAATCTCTAATTTGTAAATATCAGAAAAAATGAGTTTTTGGTAAATTATAATTGGTGGACAATTGTTCAAATGAAGAAAGGTTTCTTCCAACAAACAGATCCTGAAAACAAGTAATACCTGATTTGTCCCACTGTTTAAAAATGACATCAGTCATAGAAGGTTTAAAAAAATAATTAATGAAAATGGGACTGGACAAAGGAAAACTCAATAAACCAAAATATTTTCTAAATTGTAACCAAATCCTTAAAGCATGTTTAACTACTAAATTATATGTTAGTTTATTTAATGATATAGGAAGTGAAGAACAAAGCAGAGAAATAATAGAAAATGTTTTAACAGAGCTAGCTTCCGAAGAAACCCATACTGGACAAGCCTCTTGATTAATGTAACGTAACCAGAACGTAAGATTTCATATATTGACTGCCCAGTAATAAGAACTAAAGTTAGGTCAGGCTAAACCTCCATTCTTTTCAACCTTCTGAAGGTGAACTTTATTTAGTCTAGGATGTTTATTATTCCATATGTAGGAAGAGTTCATTTCTTGATGAATAAAACTAAAAGCAGAAACATTCTGCTCTACCTCTGTTTAACCATGGTTAGACCGGACATGCTGTACCGTGAACCAGCTGGGGCAGTTCTCACTGTGAAGGATTTATAGGGTGGATGTAGAGAGGATGTTTCCTCCTGTGTGTGGAACCAGGTTCACTGGTGATCAATGTAAAATAGTCACCGATAAAACAAAGAGAGAACAGAGGAAAATCTTCCTGACTTGTGTGTGGTGGAGCTCAGGACCACAAGTAATCAAGGCAGAGAGCACAGAGGCACTTAAGGCAGAGGGAGATGGAGAAAGGAACAGACGGATCTGTTGATGGGCTTGGATGAAGGGAGGGGGGAGGCTGGTGTGGAGCAGCAACATGAGCACGGATCCCGTGGGCCGAGTGCTCTGTTTCTGTGCTCCACGTGCAAGGGAACACCCTAATTCTACACACACCGGGTGTAACACTGCAGATATCGGAATGTGCACTGGTGTAAAATTCCCAGATTTAGAATTTAAATCGGTCGCAGAAGTTCCAGATCCGGATATTCCAGACTCTGTTCCCATTGTGTGAACTCCATGGGATGGGAAGGGCTCAGTTTATCTCTGATGGGACAGGCGTGTTGTCCAGCCCACACAGGGAGTTCCAGCCCAGGGTGAGCCCAGCCACATCAGTCTGGAACAGTCCAAACCCCCAGTGAATATTGTGAGGTGTCAGGTTTCAGCAACACCCACTCTGACTGCACACGGCACCTCAACAGGAAGTGACTCCCTTTATTTACAAGGCAAATTCCCAGATCAAGAGACGGGGAAAATTCATGGCTCACAGACCCTGACTCAAATAGATGAAACATTTGGACTAAACAGAAAAAAGAAAATAGTAGAAACACGCAGCAGGTGAGGCAGCATCTTTGGAGAGAGGAACAGAGATAGCATTTCCGTCAATGACCTTCCTGTTTCTCTCTCCACACACGCTGCCTGGGATTCTGAGTGTTTTCCAGCATTTATTTCACATATCCAGAATTTACCTGGACTAACAGGTAACTGTTGGATTTCTTTTCCCTGCTTCAAGGTGACGATACTTGGAATGATGCAGCTTGTGACCTGAAATTTGGTTTTGTTTGTTCCTACAAACGGTGAAGTGGTTAGAAGACTCCAGAATCATCCACTTATCCTTTCCAGCAGTGGATTCAGTGTCTTGATTTCTCTGTAGCCGCTCTCACTGCCTGTGGTGACTGTACTCACTTAGCTTCTCAGCCAATAATAAAGAGAATTGCATCTTGAGCTGTGTGTGTGGTGCTGTGTGAGTCCAGTTTCCAGCAGCCTTCCTGTCCCACTGTTGCTTCCCCCCCACCTCTGCACTCAGTGCTGCACTGAGGAGAAGGTGGCACAGACTTTGCAAAATTAAGTCTTTTCCTTCGGCCACACCTGGTGTGTCGGGTCCTGGTCACCGCGCATGGGAGTGAAATAAAGGCTCTGGAGAGGGGACAGAGGGGATTTACTGGAATAGTTGCAGGGAACGAGGTTTCACAATACTGTGGATGGGCTGCAGAAGGTGAACTAGGCCCAGAAATTCCTTTGCACAACTGCAAGAAAACCTCTGCTGTCTGTTTAACCATCAACTCAAGTGGGGTCGGGCCTTGCCCAACTCTCCAGTCAATGTGCTGAGGGAAGATGGGGCCCTGGGAGTTGAGGAATTTTCTGAACTGATATTGAAAGTGAATGAGATGGTGGGAATAACTCAGCATTAAACCACTCTGACCCACCTGGGTAGATTCACTCTTCTCACTCTTGCTTCCCATTCACTGAGCTGGCATTCAGTCCTCCAGTCAGTCAGTAAACTACATGACACTGCAGTCTACACACTTACTCCAGGGGCTGCCCACAGTACAGCCGGGATGTATCCAACACACCGTCCAGCCCGGGGGTTGCTTTCCGTACTGGCCGTGGATCAGCAGGCCACTGACAATACAAACCGAGGGGAGGGGAGAGTCACTGTTACCTGCAGCACACAACAAGAAACAAACACCCAGCGGGTAGCCTGACTGTGGGCAGCTGTGTTCTCCACCAAACCGCTCAATGTCAGCGGCATCAGCGACACTGAGATATATCACAAAAAGGGAGTTAATGCAAATTTTATTTATTTAGGTGAAAGGTTGGTCTTGGTCTCTGAACCCTGATCAGAAGCAGGAATGAAATGGAAGCAGGTTACATAGCAACTGTGGAGAGAGAGATTAGAAATGTAACTCATTGACCTAAACATGATATTTCCTCCCAGTGACATTACTGAGGATGCTCAGTTCTGAGTTTCTCTACTTCAAGTTTCCAGTATTTGCTTTTTCTTCAGGAGCAGGGACCTGGGCAGATGTCCCTTGGTCAAGGTTACAAGTTGCAGTTGTACAAACCTCGACAGTAGATCCTTGTAGAAGTATGGTTTAAAATATAATCAAACTAACTTTCATTGCTCAGAATCACATTGCTCTTTCATTTTCCTCAAATGGTGTTGAAGTGTGTTGAAAACAACACCTCATTACTTCTGTGGTTAGGTGACGTCTTCCAGCAAGAAGGACAAGGGGAGCAGGTGCACAGCAACCCCTCCCACAGCTTCTCCTCCAAGTTATGTTTCTAAGTCAGGCTGATGTGGGGTCATTTCTTCATCGGCACCAGGTTTACATCCTGGAACACCCAACCCAACAACGTGGGAACACCTTCAGGACAAGAATGCAGTGGTTCAAGGAAATCTCTCCCCACCACCTTGTTCAGGGCAATTAGGTTTAGACAACAAGTACAGACCTTGCAAGGGACACCATAAATTAATCAACAGAGGTAAACCACAACAAAGTCTGAATTGTCACATTCGTGCTCAGCCCTTGGTCCCCCCAACACAAACCAACACCTTAACCCACTGTAAATGGCCCAAATCTCAACAGCTTTTCAAGGATAATCAGCCCTGAGGATCTGTATGTCACCGGGTTGGGAGACTGCTGGGGCACAGGAAGGACAACGATACACAGTATGGGAACACACACTGAACAAACACTGCTACAGGTTCCTACAGGAGCACCTGTGGCCCAGGGCTTCACACAGCTGCTGCTGGAAGTTACCTTCAACTGTCCCCCCGAGAAGTTAATGTTCATCATTTCTCGCATGGATTTGCAACAGTCTGTGTGGTTTCAAGGTGCAGCCCGATGATCAGGTATGAAATGGTCCTGGATTAATCGGAAGTGAAAGCAGACTTTTTTTTGTTAAATATAAGGAAATTATAACAGAAACTGGTGAAATTCCAGAGCATGACAGCAACACTTTCACCCTTCAACAAGCGAAGCACGTGTTCTATTCTCTTTGAAGTGGGCACCAATCTGTACTGGGCACCATCCTGAAACAAAGAAACATCACTTCAATATTTCAGAGAGCACAAATCTGAATCATCTGCAACTTAAAAAGTGGGAAGTGAGAGGATGGGTGAGGCAGCTAGTCAAGGGAGGAGGCTGGGGTGGAGGGGGAGGGAGAGCATGAGGCAGGAGGGGAGGGGAGAGCAAGCAAGGAGGATGGGAGAGCTCAGGGGCTGGAGTCGGCTGAATTGGTTCCTCGTGCCGGCTCCACCATTCAATAAGCCCGTGGCTGATCAAATCTTTGCCAATCACCCACATTGTCTTAAATCTTTCAATCAGATCACCTCTCATTTTTCTGCACACCAATGAGTATTGGTCCAACCTGGTGAACTTTCTCTGTCCTCCTCCAGTGCAAACAGATCCTTCCTCAAACATGGAGCCCAAAACTGAACGTGTACTCCAGGTGCACGTTAACCCGTACCCTGTAAAAGTGCAAAACTTCCCCACTTACACTCCATACCCCTCACAATAAAGGCCAACATCCCATCAGCTTCTCAAGTACTTACTGTACCTGCATGCTAACTCTGTGTTTCATCTACTTCACTCCCTGATCCCTTTGTGACACAACATTCAGTTGTCTCACTCTGTTCAAGTGATGTTTTGCTTGCTCATTCTTCCTTCCAAAATGGATGATCTCATATTTTCCCAAACCAGACTTCATCTGCCACCTCCTTGCCCACTCACCATGTCCCTTTGCAGGCTGTGGGTTCGCAAGTTGTGGGTGTGCTCCCCACAGCTTGCGAACCCACCCATCTTTGTATCATCAGCAAATCTGCTCAAGTCCCTCACACCCAGTCCCTTCATCCCAGTCTGAACTGTAGATTATAAATAGTTGAGTCCCAGCATTGATCCTTCTGACATTGCACTAGTTACTGACCACCAATCCAAAACTGACACATTTATCCCGACCCCCCTTTCTGTCAGTTGGACGTTTCTCTCCCCATGGCAACACAATTCCCCCGGGCCTGTGTCCTTTTATCTTGGGCACAGGAGCTGGGTGGAGGGGGGTGTGAATGGAAGCGAGGGATGCAGGCAAGAGGCAGCTGTGTAACTGAGAGGGTCAGAGAAATGTACACACACAACTCACAGGTAACCAAACTCACTCTGGAAATCGTCAGCTGTATAATAGCCCAGAGTGCTCACTGGTAGTGAGAGGCCAGGACAGACTGTAAAATGCAATATGCTGCATCAGTTAATTGAATCAAAAACAACCTGTGACCTGTCCAAGAACTGCAGCTTCTAAATCTGGCCTCAACACTGGCTGCATCTACCACAAATCCATCCCCAGGCTCACTCTGTCTGCACAAGCCTTGGTTACACAGGACTAGAAGCAGCTTTGAGGATTCAGTGGTTTTTGCATCTCTGTTAAATTTTGCAAGGTCTCTGTTCAATTTTCTCCTCAACATCCTTCCCACTAGTTGCTGAGCCTTTGTCCCAGTTGTCTGATCCCAGCTCTTGTTTTACTTCTAAACAGTGTCCTTGATCATCTCCAACACTGGAATATTGCCCTCAATGTTGCTGCTGCCGGTCCCCCATTTGTCCTGAACATTTGTATCCAGGAATATTTGGAACCATTAGCACATAGAACATAGAACAGTACAGCACAGAACAGGCCCTTTGGCCCACAATGTTGCGCTGACATAGCTATTCCCTCCTACTTATAGAATGCCATATCCTTCTATATTCTTCTCATTCATGTGCTCATCCAAGCCCCTCTTTAATGCCCCCAATGAATTTGCCTCCACCACCCTATCAGGTAATGCATTTCAGGCTTCCACCACTCTCTCAGTGAAAAACATACCCCTCACATCTGTTCTGAACCTACCCCCTCACCTAAAATGCATGCCCTCTGGTATTGGATTTCTCAATAATGGGAAAAAGATATTTCTTGCCCACCTTATCTATGCCCCTGTATTGTGGAGAGTCGTGGCTGTCACATGACAGCACTGTCCATTACCTGGTCGAAAGACACAGCACTGTCAATCAAGGTTTGTCTCCACTCCATCCATCAGTGCACACCTGACTATTGGTCCCTTTAAGCACCTTTGTACTTGGCCTTGTGCCATTGGCCTTTGTGATTGATTAGTCCTTGCTGGCACTGGGCCATTGGCCTTTGTAACTCACCTGTGCTGGACCCACCCAACCCTCCAACACTACAAAGAGTGCCACATGTGCTTGGTTTGGCCTCTTTGACTGTTCCGAGGGATTCATCCTGCTTCATTCTAGGCTGAGGACATGGGACGGTGCTGGAGAAATCGTCGGTGAAGTGTGTACTGTACAAAGGGTTGGGAGCATTTCAGTTAGTGTCCCTAGTAGCATAGAGCTGTACCTGCACTGACGAAAGGGGTGGTGGGTATCATATTGTTTCTTCCTTGATTGTATGTACCCAGTTCGTTTTGTGTGTGTATGTGTGTGTGTGTGTGTGTGTGTGTGTGTGTGTGTGTGTGTGTGTGCGCGCGCGCGCGTGCACGTGTGTGTATTTTACCCCTGTTGCGATTTTCCCATGCTTGCTATAAACTGTGTGCGCGTGTGTGCGTGTTATTCCCGTTACCATTTTCCCTTGTTTGTCTTTTGCAAATAAAATCTTTTCCTGCCAGACTATGTTCAGAGTCCTTTACTTTTCAGATCCTCCGAATCTGTCTTCTCACTCTTAAGAGCCCCTCATAATTTTATACACTTCCAACAGATCACCCCTCAGCCTCCACCGCACCAGAGAAAAAAAAACAAGTTTGTCCAGCCCCTCCTGATAGCATATGCCCTCCAATCCAGGCAGTATCCTGGTAAACCTCCTCTGCACCCTCTCCAAAGCCTCAACATCCTTCCTATAGTGAGGTGACCAGAATTGCATGCAATACTCTAAATGTAGCCGAACCAGAGCTCTATAGAGATGCATCATAACTTCTTGACTCCCATACTCAATACCTCGATGAATAAATGCAAGCATTCCATAAGCCTTCTTAACTATCCCATCTACCTGTGTAGCCATTTTCAATGAGTCGTGGACTTGCACCCCAAGGTCTCTCTGCTCTTCAACACTGTTAAGGGTCTTGCCCTTAAGAATGTATTCGCTCTTGACATTAGTCCTACCAAGGTGCAACACCTCACATTTATCCTGGTTAAACTCCATCTGCCATTCCTCTGCCCACATCTGCAGCTGATCTATATCACAGTGTATCCATTGCCAGTCTTCTACACTATTCACAACTCCACCAATCCTAGTACTGTCTGCAAATGTAGTCACTCATCCATCAACGTACATATCCAGGTCATTTTGTGAACATCACAAACAACAGAGGTCCCAGCACAGATCTCTGCAGAACACTACTACTCACAGGCCTCTAGCCCAAATAAGTCCTTTCAACCACCAACCTTTGTCTTCTACAGGCAAGCCAGTTCTGGATCCACACAGCCAATTCTCCACTGACCCCATGCATCTGAACTTTCTTGATTAACCTATTATGTGGGACCTTGTCAAATGCCTTACTGAAGTCCATATAGATGACATCCACAGCTCTACCTTCATCAATCTCTCTCGTCACCCTGTTTAAAAACTCAACCAGGATAATGAGACACGACTTGCCTCACACAAAGCCATGCTGGCTTTCCCTAACCAAGCCACTGGATTCCAGATGCTCGTATATCTTACCTCTAAGAATTTTCTCCAGCAATTTCCCTGCAACTGACGTGAGACTCACCAGTCTATAATTCCCCGCATTTTCCCTTGTTCCTCTCTTAAATAGAGCAACAACATTAGCCACTCACCAATCATCCGGGACCTCACCCACGGTCAAAGAAGACACAAAGATACTGGTCAAGGCCCTAGCAATTTCCTCCCTCACCTCCTTCAGTAACCTCGGGTATATCCAGTTGGGCCCCGGGGACCTATCCACCTTAATACTGTTTAGGAGATCTAACACTACTTCCTCCTTAACCTCTGAATGCCCTAACATGTTCCCACCCTCAGTTCCAATTTCTGCGTCCTGCATGTCCCTTTCCTGGGTAAATACTGAAGAGAAACATTCATTCAGAACCTCACCCACACCCTCTGCATCCAAACATAGATTCCCTTCTTTATCCTTCTCTACCCTTTCCCTCGTTATCCTCTTATTCCTGACGTAGTCACTGAATCTCTTTGGATTCTCCTTAATGCTACTTGCTAAGGACTTTTCATGACCTCTCCTGGCTTTCCTAATTCCTTTCTTGAGTTCATTTCTAGCTTCTCTGCAGACCTCACGTGCTCTGTCTGATTCTAATTTCCAAAGCTCTACAAATTTGTCCTTTTTCGTCTTGACTTTGTTTGTTACTTCTCTGGACATCCAAGGTTCCCTGATTTTCTCATTCATGTCCTTCCTTCTAATCGGGACATACCTATCCTGTACTCTGTGTATTTGATCCTTAAACACTTCCCACATGCTCGACATGGACTTGCCAGCAAAAAGGTTTTCCCAGTTTACTCTACCTGGTTCCTGCCTTATGCCTTCATAATTAGCCCTGCTCCAATTTAAAACCCTCCCGCCAGCCCCATACCTATCCTTATCTATAGCTGTCCTGAAAGTTAATGAGCTGTTCCCCAATTGCTCACCCACTGATAGGTGAGTCACCTGGACAGGCTCATTACCCAACACCAGGTCCAGAATAGCCTCTTTGCTTGTAGGACTGTCAACATATTGATTTGGGAACCCCTCCTGGACACACCTAACAAATTCTGCTCCATCTAACCCCCTTGCACTAAAAGAGTCCCAAATTATATCAGGGAAGTTGAAGTCCCCCAGGACCACAACACTGTAATTTTTACACATTTCGGTGATCTGTTTGCATATCCGTTCCTCAATGTCCCGGTGGCTATTGGGAGGTCTATAGTACACCCCCAAGAGAGTGATTGCACCCTTCCTATTCCTGAGTTCTACCCATATAGACTCTGTGTCTGAGCCCTCCATTATGTCTCCCCGGAGTGCAGCTAATATGTTATCTCTAATTCGACTACAACTCCTCCCCCTCTTTTACTCCCCTCTCTATTCTTTCTATTACTTCAAAACCCTGGTACATCGATCACCCACCCCTGTCCCTCCCTCAGCCAAGTCTCTGTAATGGCGACAACATCATAGTTCCATGTACTGATCCATGCTCTCAGTTCATCACTCTTGCCCATAATACTCCGAGCATTAAAGTACAAACTCTTCAAACCATTCGTCCCATCATGATTGTTATCAGGAATCTGCCTAATACTACACTCCCTGACATCAGCCCTCCTACCCGTTCCCTCACTTACTGACCTGTCTTTCCAGGTCCCACCCCCCTGTGAAGCTAGTTTAAACCTTCCCCAGTAGCACTAGCAAACCTCCCTGCCAGGATATTGGTTCCCCTCCAGTTCAGGTTCAACCTGTCCCTCTCGTACAGGTCACTCCTTCCCTAGAAAAGGTTCCAATGATCCAAGAACTTGAAACCCTGCCCCCTGCACCATCTCCCCAGCTACTCATTTTCCTGCCCTTTTAGCTGGATGTGGGCCTGCCACAACATCATAACCCCAGGGGTTACCTGCCCCTGCATCTCCCCCACCTTGCTTCATATGTTCCTGAGTTTGTGCATGTGCACTGTCAACTACCTTTGACCTTCTTGTACTTACTGTCTGGTCTTGTCTCATAACAAGTCATTTCTTGTTCTGGTGCTTTTTATCTTTTACGATCCTTTATCTCCTTTCCCCTTACAATGCTACAGGTGAGGTCCCAGAGGACTGGAGAACAGCTAATGTTGTTCCGTTGTTTAAGAAGGGAAACAGGGAGAAACCAGGAAATTAAAGGCCAATGAGCCTTACATCAGTGGTAGGGAAATTATTGGAGAAGATTCTTCAGGATAGGATTTACTTGCACTTGAGAAAGCATGGACTTGTTAGGGATAGCCATCGTGGCTCTGTGTAGGGGAGGTCATGTCTAACGAACTTGATGAGCTTTTTCGGGAGGTGATAAAGTTGACTGATGAGGGTATGGCAGTGCATGTTGTCTGCATGGACTTCAGTGAAGCATACCACAGCCTATCATTTCACCCACCACACATCACTCAACTATCAGTGATCTCTTTTACCAGTCTCTGGCAGTTTAACTCCACAGATCATGAATAAATTAAACTATTACTCGGAGATTACTCACTCTTACTCTAACTCTGAAGGAACCTTAAATCCATGCATACTTCAAAAAAAAGCCCCACGACACCATTGGATGAGCAGTTCTTCTCATAACCTGGTCAGAATCCATCACTCAACAGGCACTAATGGAACAAATGGTCTGGGTGTTATTACGTTGGTGAACCTTCACATTTTCTTCAACTGTTTTGAGGAACTGATGTTGTGAAGGGCACTACATCAATGCAAGTTCTTGTGTGGACCTGTGGCAGGCCTGACAGTGGATCGACTAAACTGGAACAATTAGGATTCCCCTGTATTCTTGCCTCAATACATTTCCAGAACCAAGACACAATTATTTTTCATAGAATTTAAATAACTAGGGCCATGGGAATCTCGGTGATGAAAGATGTGAAGAGCGGATCATCTCCAGGTCAGGGACAATACGAGCACCGTCAAGAACAATCTTCAGTACATTGCAGAATGTATAAATCATGTCACTGTCGAAGGACCTTGGATTTTAACACCAGTTTATTCAAAGTTGGGATTCCTGAAGAGTGGATGTCATTTTGCAAAGGAATTCGAGAATAGTCAACTGAAAATGAATCAGAATTTGAACAGGTAAGCTGGCCCGCAGCAGGGCAGAGGGGTGAACAGAGACAAAACAGAAACGTTTTATTTAAGAGAAGGCAGAACTGAAGAAAGAATCCATCAGTCGGTGGAGATAAAGGCACATGTTCTCACACAAGGTCAAGAGAAACAGTTGGTCCGAGAAGCCTCAAAGGAGAGGCTCAGTTCAACAATAGACACCACCCATCTGAACAAAAGGGAGAGGAGAGCAGATCTCTTCCCACAGACTGTCAGCATAAGTGAAGCCTTCGGACAGGGACCTTGGGAGTCCCCTTAGCATGAAAACTTTTAAATCATGAAGATACCTGATGATCTCCTGATTACAAGATGCCCATACTTTAGTTCAGGGAAGTTTAACCCAAAGGGGAGAGGTGCAGTTTATTGAGCAGTGCTGGCTTACCAGAGTTATCCAGCAGGGGGTGTCTAGAGTTGTAAAACAACAAGAAGGTTTCACTCATGCACAGCAAATGGGTCTGTCTCCAGCTCTGTTTTGTTCTGACAGGGAAAGAGATCATTGAGAGAAAGAGGGATGGAGAGAAATAGGAACATGGGGATAATGAGAGGGAGAGTGTGAGAGAGCAAGACATAGAGAGATAAAGAATGAGAGAAAGACAGATAGCGATAGAGACATATAAGGACAGAGGGACAGTGTGAGAGAGAGAGAGAGATGGAGCAGTAAATGCAAAGATGGCTGCATGCAGGTGAACAGCACCTTGCTCTTCCTCCTGCTCTATGTTATTAACGTGGTGATTACTGAGGGAAAGAGAACAAAATAGAGAGATAGAAAGAGAGAGAGAGATGAGATGGAGAAAGAGAGAACTGCAGGGTCTAGCAACAGCTTCAGCTCCACCAATAGATTTCAAGGTAAAAATGTCAGCAATGCTCTCAGTGTGACTGAGCAGCAGAGTGGGAGCCACTGAGAGGAAAGTGGAAACACACAGGAGGGTTTGAATACTGCAGCACCGTCTTCACAGGAAGAGAGAAAACTTCGGCTCAAACACAACAGGCTTCCTCTGCAGCTTGGGGAGTAGAACAAGGCGAGTGAATTCCTGGTGTCCGACTTGGAGAGGAGGCATTGCTTTCCATGTCCAGTGTTATTCCTGAGGTGGGAGACAGTGCTGGGAGCGCAGACATTGAATGCTGCAGTGAGGAAATGAAGGAACACAATTTTACTCACAGAAAGAGGCTCCGAAGCAGATGGTACTCTCACTAACTTAGTAACTCTACGGAAGGTGAAAGGTCAGTTGTTTGGTGAGGTTGTACAGAGGTTCGAGGAGTACCTGAACCCACTGACATTAGAGACAGCAGAGAGTTATAAATTCCACATGTGTAACCAGAAAATGGGAGAATCAGTGAGTGAGGACATCACCGCGCTGAAAGACCTATCAAAGCTCTGCAACTGTGGAGAGTCGGAGATGTTGCCCTGAGGGACAGGTTTGTGTGTGTTCTGAGGGACAAAAGGATCCAGTCTAAGTTGTTCAGCACACAACACCTCCATTGATTTAGTTTGTAGGACTGCGAGTTCCATGGAGATGGATCCAAAACCCCACAGAATTCCCTCCTTCACCGACCACAAGTGTAACGGTAGCTCACAGTCAACAGGCAACTACCAAAGGTTTGTTCAGATTCAGGGACCATATCACGTGAGCACAAGGTGAACATCCACATCACCAATGTATCTGCAGTCATTCCTCACACAAGTGTGCCTTTAAAGAGTTGTGGATGATGCACTGAGGGGCAGGTCTTTCCCCTGAAGCATTAACTCAGTTTCCAGCATCTGTGGATTTTTCATTTCAATCCTTCAACTCCCACCTGTCTTCCCCCCTCATTGGTCAAGTGGCAGCACCTCCGACAGACAGCAGGCACGTGTTGTTGCTCATTTACCTGCAGTCGGAAATTTCACGTCAATGGTGATTGTTAGAGGAATGAAGGGTTATTCTGGACCTTTCACACCTCTGTCAGGATATTTTCAATTGCTTTCCAGCCAATGAACCACGTTTGAAGTGTCATCTCTACTGTAGTGCAGGCAATGCAGCAGTTCATGTACACACAGCAATCTCCCAGAAGGGGATTTCTGAGCAATGATGAGTGAGGGTTAAATTTCAGGGATACATCCTTTGGGCATCATTGCAACAGGGCAATGGGAACCTTACAACCAGCTGAGAAGATCTGAAATCCAGCACCTCCCACAATGCAGGACCTCTTCAGCACCAGACTCAATTATCACTGTTGCTTTTGGTGCTCTGGCTTCTGTTGTGTGTGTTGAACCATAACCTATTGACTCAGAGATGAGAATGGTATCGACTGAGCACAGCAAGTAATGAACATCAGTTGTGATCAGTGAGTCTGGAGCAGCACCGTGGCCTTGGACTTCCTGTGATCCCCTCATTCCAGTGCTTCCAGCAAGTTCTTCAAACTGTGTGATCTGTCTCACCGAAACGTGGCTTGCACCTGCTTCACCTGAG